>NW_012267648.1:13567-30579 GCF_000151885.1 Dipodomys ordii | reverse complement strand
TATTTATCAATCTATTATTTCCCAGTGTTGACAAAAAGTAACTAGAAAAAGCAGACAGTATTCATGTGTAGGTTCTTCGTGGTTGGTATTCCACTCCTTATAATTGGATCTACATAGAAGTGGACTTGACAAGTGTCTGGGTTTCCATTCTCATCCATGGATAGAACTCTCATCTATAATAAGTTGGATCCTCCAGTATAGGCACCAGGTGGAGACAGGTCTCTGTGTGTTTAGAACCCCAGTAATGTAATATAGATCTGGAGACTTTGCAAGATTATAGTCTAGATAAACTAGAGCATATGCAACTGTATGATATAAATGAAAGAAAGATGTCCATTAATGCTTCATGTCATTTATTCAAACCACACATTTCTTTACCGTTTTCTTTCAAGGCAGATTTGTATTGCCAAATTTAATTTTACATATCCGGTTATTTCAAATTTCCACAAAGTAGCACTGATTTTGACCACTAAAGAAGTAGATAGAGTGTGGGCTGCAGGAAACTCCATCCACAACATCAAGCAATCAGGAAAGATAAACCCAGGTCATGGAAATTCCTAACCACACTGGCCTTGTGTATCTCTGACCTAGAGACTCCCTATGTGTCTCAGAGTGAAGTCTTCTAGACAGACTAGCCCTTCTTTGTTCCCTGTCATGTCAACTTCTAGACAGTCTCCTGTTGTGAGGGGCTTCATCCTGCAAATGTCAGTCATCCCCAAAATAAAACTGCCACTTGCTCCTGATCCTTGAGATCAGATCATTTTTATGCAATCACCTCAAAGATGTCACAATACTCTTATAGATTCACACTTCCTATGCCCAAATTATGCATTCCTGCTTGTTGGACACAAACAATTCACTTTGAAGAGCTTCTGGCCTGACATCCAGATAATATACCTGGTTCTAACGTATGAATCCAGACGAAGAGCATCAGGCAAAGGAGCCTGAATGGCAGAATACAAAGTGCCCTTTTATAAGTCTTATCTCCTTTGATTGCCTCAGGTCTTTATTAAAGACATTTAGGAGCCTGAATCCCACTTGGGCACAATGGACACTCCTCTTAGATCCTTACTCTTTTCCTTTCCAGCATGTTGTCACCAAATTTGGTAATGTTGTTACAGCCATAGTACTGTGTATTAGCATAGGAGAGTGACAGTTTAAGTCATGTAGGCATAGTCTGCTTTAGTTCTATAGATAGTATGTGAAAACTGAAATGGCTCTTTTCTTTTTCTGTGTGCTGGTACCGGTACTTATATTCAGAGCCTGGGAGCAATCCTGAGAATTTTTGGGTCAAGGCTCTACCACTGGAGCCACAGCTCTACTTCTGGAATTTTTGATACTTAACTGGAGTTGGCTTTGCACTGTGATCCTCAGATCCTGAGTAAGTAGCTTGGATTGCAGAGTGAACCACTGGCACCTGGCTGAAATGGCTTGTTTTGTTAAAGAAGAATTTTGGTGAGTATTTATATTTTCTGAACATTTTAGGGTCATATATTATGACAGAAAACAATAACAATGACAATAACAATGATAGTACCTTCTAGTGTTATGCATTTATTTCCACAAACTGTAGAAATACATTCTCAAATACAAACATCTTTAAAGTATGCTTTGTGCCCATTATATTTTCCAGCAGTAAGTGAGGTCATGACATATTTCATATTGTTACTCATTTTCCCCGAACACAAATTTGGTACTGAGTAATAGGTCTTAGTTTTATTTTTAATTTAACATTTCTTCACAATTATTTTCTAAGCAAGCAGTTGTATTTAAAATGAATTCATGAGTTGATTTTATTTTTGTGCGTATCTGTGTACTTTTCTTTTTCAAGTCCTTATGTCCTTAACACCTTTTACTGGAATGAGAGATTTAATCACTTATAGAATGATAACCAGCTTCTAATTTGTTATGCTCAGTGACAAGAAGTTAAAATGCAGAAATCATAAAAATTATACTAAAGGAAACAGTAAAAACCTTGTGGAGATATGAAACATTTGCTCTAATTTTATCTGCTCATCATGATTTCTTGGCTTTTACAGAGATTGCTCAGAATTTTGCAAATAATTTTATGCAAATATCTCTTGTTAGTTTGTTAAAATATCTCATTTTGCTAAATTTCCTAGAAAATATTTCAAAGTTAGCTTTCACAGAACTTTACCTAGAATTAGATTTGTTTTTTGGTATTTCTTTTAAATTAAGAAAGATAGAGAAAGGTATATTGTCTTACTATTTATTTATAAGTGCAAGGGTTGAGCATAGGAATTTACATTTGCTTGAATGGTCCTTGATTACATGAGCCATCCACTCAACAATATTTTTAGTGTTCATTTTGGAGATAGGTTTTGTGACCATATTTTTCTTTGACTGTCCTGCATCCAGGATCTTTAGGATCTCAGCCTCCTAAGTAGCGAGGACTACTAACCTGATCTCTGCCTCCCAGCATCAATCTATGATTCCTACTCCTCTAGCATTTGTTTTCAGTTGTGTGATCATTATTCTAAAGTAAACTGAGGTAGGCAGTATTTTTCCAGAAGTGCATTATTCTGGTCTCAAATGCTTTAGTGAGAAATGGAGCATAATCAAGTTGTTTCCATGTTTAAATGATTCATGATGTGAAATTATCACAACAGTAACAGTTATCATCAATAAATGAAGGGCCAATAAATTGTCAGCCTTACAAGCTAATTGTAAACAGGAATGTGACCAGCCTGGCTTGGACCCAAAGATACTATGCAAATCATCAAATGATTCAAAAGAAAGGGGCATGTGTGTTACATCTTTGATAGGGAGACAAAAATGGAGTTTTTCCATGAAATGTCATTGAGGGCTTGTGAAAGATCAAGATGACAACTTTAAGTGCATGATTCTCAGGAATATTCACCAAAATTTTTAGCAAATACTTTAAATATGCGTTAAACTCTTTCAACCAAGACACTACGTGAAACATAAATTGATTGGTACCAGAATACATAATTACAAAGAAAACTGAGGCATTTCCTCTTCTGTTACCTCATGCAATATATTTAAGTCATTGGCCAGTATGAGAACAGGTGCAGCCCCTCTTTTAAGTTTTAAACCTGTCTGTAACCACAATCAGAAACAGCATGATGATGACATGATACTGGGCCTCCGAACTGAGAAAGAGGACAAAATAGAAAAGGGGCTGCAGGAGATCTAGAGCTCAGCACCTGCTTCTGAATCCTGAAATCCCTTAACAAGGATTTTTAATTTAGTTCAGAACAGGCGAAGTAACTTGTTTTTAATGTACTTACAACATACTATATGATTTTTTTTGTTTCTCTTGTATGTTCTTGCCCCATGGTATAAACCCTGTTTCACTGTATTTTATTCCGGTGCCTACATCTTGTACATACATTTTTCTCATTTGGGGAGGGGAAGGGAAATAACAAAATGCTGAAATAGGGATACAGTTGACCCACTGTAACAATGAGATGTACAAGACAATATGTTGAGAATGAACTTAATAATTTTGGGTGGGGAGGGAAGAGTTGTGGAACTGGGACAGGAAGGGATGGTAGGGGAAACAAAAAGGAGGAGGCAACAATGCTGGATAGTAAATGTACTCATTATATTACTCATGTAACTGTAACCCCTCTGTACAGTATCTTTACAATAAAAAACATAAATTTAATAAAGGACATAAATAGGGATGCAGGCTGACCTATTGTAACAATGAGATGTACAAGACAGTATGTTACTTTACAACTTCAGGGAGGGCAGGGGCAGGAGTTAAGGAGGTGAGAAAGGAAGGGATGGTAGGGAAAAAACAAAGGAGGAGGCAACAATGCTCCATAGGAAATGTACTTATTACCTTGCTTGCTCATATAACTGTAACCCCTCTGTACAGTATGCTCACAATAAAAAACATACAAAAAAGAAAATAAAATTACAGGCAAAGTGACTACAGGTATGTGCAGAGACTAGGATATCCATATCTTAGAAATTAACAGCATTAACAAGAAGCATAATTTGCATACAAGTGATAAATGCCTCCCTTAGGAAGCAGAGGGAAGCAATAAACACTCTAACTTTTTAAATAAGTTTTTTATTGTGAACATACTGTACAGAGGGGTTACATGAGCAAGGTAATCAATACATTTCTTTTCAAGCATTGCTGTCTCCTCCTTTGTTTTTCCCCTACCATCTCTTCCCTCCCACCTCCTCAACTACCCTCCCCCCTCCAACTCTCCTCCTCTTAAAGTTCATTTTTCTTTTTTTGGGGGGGGGGTCCAGTTGTGGGGCCTAAACTCTGGGCCTGGGCACTGTCCCTCAGCTCTTCAGCTCAAGGCTAGCGCTCTACCACTTGAGCCACAGCGCCACTTCTGGCTTTTTTCTTTTTGCTTATGTGTTGCTGAGGAATCAAACCCAGGGCCTCAGGCATGCAAAGCAAGCACTCAACCACTGAGCCACCTTCCCAGCACTGTAAAGTTCATTTTTCAACATAGTGTCATGTACATCTCATTGTTACAATGGGTCAACTTGTATTCCTATTTAAACATTTTGTTTTTTCCCTTCCCCTCCTCAAATTATACCAACATTAAATACAATGAAAACAGGGGTTATACCATTGGGGAGGAACATGCAAAGCAACAAAAAAATCTAACATAGACTTTTTTTTTTTCATCTCTAAGGTCTTAAATGTCCAAGCAGCTCACACGTAAGGGAGAAAATTGAACCTCTGTTTTACCTTGACAGTTTGACCTTTCCTGGGCACAACTCTCAGCCTTCTGAATGTAGTCAGAGATGGCTTTCCAATCTCTTAACCCTTTCTAGGTCTCACAGCTCAACTCCAGAGTTCACTACATTGTGAAAACAAGCTGATGATAAACATTGGAACAGACAGGGAACCAATAAGACAACCCCTAAGATGGAAGCTATTGAACCCAAGAAGAGACATAGCCAAGACAGCCCCCAGTCATTAATAATTTTTAACTTGTTTAATTCCATTTTGAGCTGCTCTAACTCGTTCTGAATTTTTTGAGAATTGTTAGTTATATTAAAGCAATATAACCCTTCAAATTCTTGTTTTTCATCAGCAAATAATCTGTGGAAGCTCATTTTTGTCAAATACTTGATCTTAACTCCATTATTTCCTGATTTATTTCTTCCAGAATTATGGCCCTAACATTTGTTGTCTTGTTGAAAGGACAAGCTAGCTGATTAGGTTCTCTCTGGACACCTACTCCACAAGTTTAAGGTCAGGTAAAATAAATGCTGTAGCTACAACTCTATCATCAGTACTTAATAGTATAAGGTTATCATCACAATTTTCTGGAGATCATGTTTCATTCATCCCTTATTCTGGTAAGTCAAATTATTAAGTAATAGAGGTACATCCTCCCAATGTAACAGAGTCTTGAATAATTTCTCTTCAGAACACGAGATGCTTTTCTTCCACAAACAAAAGACCAACCAATTCCAAGTAATTTTCCTTTAGACAAAGGAAGTATTGCTACAGAACAGTTACTAAGATGGTCCACAAAACTGAAACACAAACATTTTTGATGAACTATAAATTCAAGGTCCATACTTAACTCATTCTCTATGATTTCATCTTTTTTATTTTGATTTCATCTTTTTTGCTGACTAATTTTATCCTAGGTTACAAATTTGTCCCCTTTTAAGGTGACAGCAGTTCCGACTAAATTTTGCAATAGGATATTTTGTACAAAAGGGCTTTCCTCAATAAAAACGGAAGTTTTAATCATGGTATTAATGGCCAATGAAGCCTTATGTTTGAAGAACTGTAAATTCTGTCTCAGGAGCTAAATACACAGTAACATTTTTTTCTATAAGAGCACTGTCTTGGGGGTAACCTCTCTGTATTTTGGAACTTAAACCAATCAGATACATTTATCCAGGGCCTCTCAAATTTTTTCTGACTAAATAGTTCTACTCTATCTTTATATCAATGGACAGGTAGCACTTCTGAATTGTTACATATCACAGTCCAAGTTAAGTATAATATTGACCCAGCATTGGAACCCTCCTGGCAGAGGCTTGCACTCTGCAAGAGGCACTCACAGTATGAATAAGTGCTGTTTACATTACAATCAAAACATGACATTAATTTCCTGTCCATTGTCCTGTAAACATCTCTCAGCTTCTTGAGAAAGCTTCTTCATCTGTTCCAACATGGGAATAGTTGCTGTTCTGGTTTGCACTGTTTATCCAGTGCCTGCAGTCATCTTCATCCTCTTGAAGGATTCAGAGGTTCCTTGGTATTAGATGATCTTTTGTTCATTCCTGGGTATTAGTTTCTTGGCTGGTAACCAGATGTCTGTAAAACCTGTGGAGACACAAGCATGACCATGGTGCCATACTTTGACACTTTCAAATTTCCAGGTATTATCACTATCATCCTTCTACCATATAGGCTGACATGAAGACGGCAATTTTTTCAGAACCTTCCAATATTTATCTTCTGGTGAAGTATTGGATGCAAAATTAAATTTCATAATTGAGGGTACATAATGATTGCTATCTGTTCTTTGGCTGGTCCAGTGACCTAAGCCTATCCCCCCTTCTTGTTTACTTAGTTGAGACTTGAGTGTA
The DNA here is from genome assembly GCF_000151885.1 of Dipodomys ordii. Lineage (NCBI taxonomy): Eukaryota > Metazoa > Chordata > Mammalia > Rodentia > Heteromyidae > Dipodomys > Dipodomys ordii. Next base: position 24,003 of record NW_012267648.1, on the reverse strand, counting down.
TGGTTACTGTATTCCACAATGGCTTGTCCTTGAGGATTATATGGGATTCCTGTAATATGTTTAATGTGCCATTTATGTAGGGAAGTTTGCAATTTAGTACTAATATAAGCAGAACATTGTAGAGGAATCACCTATGATCAAGGAACTCATTGCCCTGGGACAAAGGACCGAGCAATTTGGAATGAGCTCTAATGAGATTAAAAGAAGTGGGTTAAACCTTGAACAGGTGGATGAACAGTTCTTTCTGCTGTGTAGACTGTTAAGGGAGTTGTTACAAGAGCAATATACCTTTCTCTTTTTGCTTCTGTCAGTAAAATAAAGAGATAGTCTTGATTTAGGATAACAATCTTTGGCAAAATCCGTTGTATATATTTTAGAGATGAATAGACCTTACCATTTTGATTATGATATCCAAGATGTTTCAGCTAACTGGAAAGAACTATTTATCTCCTAACATGCTAGAGATTCAGGATTCACTCTTTCTAACTCCATATTTTAGATATGTTGCTGTAGTAGTTGCAGCTCCTCTTGAGCCTGTGGAAGTTAATACACCAGGATTACTTAGATCACTATCTTCCTGCAATTTATAAATCATAATTCCTAGGGAAGAATTTAATCAATATTTGGTTCCCAGATAAGAGTAGGTAGGTGACTGACAAAGTCAGGTGAGAGTAAACATGGAGACCAGTAAAAATAGATTTTAAGCATGGCTTACCTGGAACTTATTAAGGATCAAAGTTAAATCAGGAAAATCTGTGAGTGTCACCTGTCCCTTTGTGAGCCTGACTATAATTGCTAGAGAAGCTGTCTCCAAAGCAACTTACATACTTAGGGAACAGACATGATAAACAGCAAAAACTGATCTTGCTAGCTATGTCCTTTGCTATGCAGAAGCTCTGCAATTTCACGCAATCCTATTTCTCCAACCTTTCTTTGATTTGTTGTGTTTCCCGGTCTCTATTCAGAAAATTTCGGCCTGTGCCAAGGAGACCAAGGGTTTCTCCTATTCCATCCTGTAATGTTTTCAGGGTGTCTGTTTTGACTCCGAGGTCTTTGATCCATTTGGAGTTGATTCTGGTGCAGGGTGATATATAAGGATCTAGCTTTAGTTTTCTACAAGTGATTAACCAATTTTGCCAGCACCATTTACTGAAGAGGCTGTCTTTCTTCCATTCTATTGTTTTAGATCCCTTATTGAAGATTAGATGGCTATAGGTCTGTAGGTTCATTTCTGGGTTTTCAATTCTATTCCATTGGTCCTGAGGTCTGTTCTTGTGCCAGTACCAAGCTGTTTTGATTAATATGACCTTGTAGTAGAGTTTGAAATTTGGAATTGACATTCCTCCAGCACTATTCTTTCTGTTAAGGATCATTTTTGCAATTTGGGGTCTTTTATTGTTTCATATAAATTTTGGATTGTCTCTTCTATTTCCTTGAAGAATGAGGTTGGAATATTTATAGGTATCACATTGAATTTGTAGATAGCCTTGGGAATTATTGTCATTTTCACAATGTTGATCCTTGTAATCTAGGAGCATGGGAGGTATTTTCACTTTCTAAGTTCTGTTTTGATTTCCTTTTTCAGGTTTTTAAACTTTTCATCATAGATGTCCTTCACTTCTTTGGTTAATTCCTAGGTATTTTAATTTTTGTGGGGCTATTATGATTGGAGTTGCTTTCTTGATTTCAGCCATGCTTTTCTCATTGTTGGCATACAAAAAAGCCATTAATTTTTGAGGGTTAATTTTGTACCCTGCTACTTTGCCAAAGGTTTTTTTTTATTTTTATTTTTTGTGAACATACTGTAGAGAGTAGAGAGGGGTTACAATTACACGGGCAAGATAATGAGTACATTTCTTATCAAGCATTGCAGCCTCCTCCTTTGTTTACCCTTCACATCCCTTGCCAAACTTTTGAGTCAGCTTGTGTAATTTGGGAGTGAAGTCCATGGGAATCTTTAAATACAAGATCATGTCATCTTTCTCTATTTGGATCCCCTTTATGTTTGCATGTTGTCTTATTGCTCTAGCTAGGCATTCTAGTACTAAATTGAAGAGAAGTGGAGAGAGTGGACATCTTTGTCTCATTCCTGAGTTTAGAGGAAAAATTAGCATTTTAGTTAAGAGATTCATTTAGAGGATTTTTGACATAAACACTTAAGTGCACTTGGTTTAGTTACTAGTTTAATGTCATTAAAAACTTGACAAATTTAACAGTACATGTACTATTACTTTCATGAGTAGACATAAAGAATGAGATGCTGGTTTTAGTGTATTAATCCTAAACTTATTTAAATCACATTTATTTACATATGGAATTCACTACTAAAGTTTAACAACAAATTCTCACTTATAAATTCAAGACATATTCTGACCATCTGCTAATTACTTAAAACTTCAGTCATTAGTCTTCTTCCTTTATCCACTTTGAAACAAACATTTAAGATAATTCTTACTTTCTAAATCCTTTCTTATCTAAGGGAAATCATTTTTCTGTTTCCTCAATTTTATCTCCAAAGCCTTTCATTTACTCTTTTTTCTTCACATTCCCTTGTCTCCTTAATTTTTTTCCCTATTTTGTATTTTGAATTAACACTTAGAAAAGTTTTAAACTCAAAAATCATAGTTTTTCTTAATATAATAGCAGACACATTTGTTGACACCCAGATATAATGATGATCTTCTTTGTAGTTTGAGTCTAACACTGCCCCTTTTTTCTTTTCTCTCTGTATTTTTATTTATTTTTTAATCCCAACTAGCTGGGAGCAGGGCCTTTTAACATGCCCCACACTTGGTAATTACAATTTATTCTTTTAATTCCTCTGACACAAGATTCACATTTTTTATATGGCCACTGATAATAGTTCACAAGGAAGCAATTCCAAGGAATATCAATACAAAAAATATTACAACATGAAACAGAAGCACTTTAGTTTGATAGAGGAGAGGAATTTTTTAAATATCATCTGATATTAAAAAATCAGATTATTTTGAACATGTTCATACATACATAAACACTTTTGTGCAAAGTTTTAAGGCACTTAAATTTTATAATTGAAAACAGGCCATAAATCCCACTGACAAAATGACATTATTTTGCCCAATATGATATAACGTGGTCAGTGTTAGAAAAACAGACCACACCAAAGAAACTATGAGACAAAATGCAAAACACAAAACTCCTGCTAACAATTGCATTTGTATACAGATAATCAAGATCTAGATAGCACAGAACACATTCCAATACACATTAACACACATATTGATTTTTAAATATTTCCTAGATGGGCTTCAGTCTCCAGGACCTGGAAAGAGAAATAGAGAAAGGAAAGGCACATGGCCTTAGTTTAAGAATGCAATAGAAATCTATAGAAGGGTCTGTCAACCCCCATCCTATGCCAATATGTTTATTTAACCTATACAAAGATCTGATTTTGCTTGGAGTTTTTATTTTCTGAACAATTCCTTTTAATCTGCAAGGTTGGCATTTGTGGTCCTGATTAGGTCCAAGCATTTTGACACTCTGAATTAGTAGTATCAAAGGCAACCCTTTGGAGAAGTAATTCTATTAGCTTAGTTTGTTGTACAGTTTTATGAAGATTGTCTCAACCTGGCTATAAAATAACATAAGGTTTTGGGTCTCCATGCCTGATTTCTACTGAAGGGATAGTCACTTATTCTGGCTGTGTTATCTTTTCTCTTGCCCTGTGTTCCTGATTAATAGCTTGATCATCATACCGTAACTGTTGAGCCATGTTCAGCCAAGCTCTCTTCTTCCTAAGTGGGAAGCCCCCCAATTTGTAGGGGGGCTGGACATGGTCATTTCTAAGAGTTTGGCTATGGGCTTCCTCATTCCAGGATATTTTGAATTACAAATACTGGTTAGACTTCAAGCAGGTTTCCTTTTTCTACATAGGAGCTTCCAATACAGACCTACACTCTGATTTTAGAGGAGTTTGAAAAGGCTGAAACATCATTGTAATTATTGCATAAAAATCAGTTTTTATATTTTTATTGTAAAAATGCTGTAGAGAGGGGTTACAGTTACATGAGCAAGGTAATGAGTACATTTCCTATCAAGCATTGTTATCTCCTCCTTTGTTTTTCCCCTACCATCCCTTCCCTCCCAATGGGATTATTTCCCCCTGATTAAGAGCCATTTCAAATGGCCTGACAATCTCCTTCCATCACCAAATTTGAAGCATTCCTTGTGGAGGCAACTGATGAGAATATTTTTTGACATAAAAGGCTAAGTCCCCAGTCTTTTCTCTTTACTTTTGCTCCTGATGCTGCCAGCAGCATCTTTATTGACTTAAAATACTCAGCCCTTTTGCTTTTAGCTTGCCCCATTGTTACCTTGGCAATCCTGAAGTGTGGTCCTAGTGCAGGAACTCCTCAGGGTTCTTCTGTTGAGTTTTCCAAATGCTTCAGTTCACTTGTTATTCAAGCCCCATGTTGGGTGCCACTTGTTGCTAACCACAACCAGGATCACCAAGATGACAGGATATCTGGCCAATGAAAGAGAAAAGAGAGAAACTACAAAAGGAGACAGCAGGGGATCCAGAGCTGAGATCTCAGTAACAAATCTTTTTATTTAGTTCAGTATTTATACTAGGGTATGAATATCTTTGAAGTTATAACACTATGCATAATTTGCATACAAATGATAATGGAGTCCCTTATCTTATGAAGCAGAGGGAAGCAATAAGCACTCCAACATTAGCATAGACTTTTTGTATTTATTGTGAAAATACTGTACAGAGGGGTTACAATTACATGAGCAAGACAATGAGTACATTTCTTATCAAGCATTGTAGCCTCCTCCTTTGTTTCCCCTTCTCATCCCTTCCCATCCTCCCCCTGCCCCCCTCCCAATGCTCCCTCCCCCCACCAAAGTTGTAAAGTTTGTTTCGACATAATGACTTGTATATCTCATTGTTGCAATGGGTCCACCTGTATACCTATTTAAACAATTTGTTTTTCCCCTTCCCCTCCACAAATTATACTGACATCAAATATAATGAAAGCAAGGGTTATACTGTGAGGGAGGGACATACAAAGCAACAAAGAAATAATCTTATAAATGTGTTAGAAATAATCACATGAAAGAAAACAAACATTTGAATACTTATCTTAGGCCTTTTCTGCTTGACTCAGACATATACTAGATATTGCAAATAAGGGAAACCATGGGACCTATGTTTCTTTGGGCCTGGCTTACTTCACTTAATATAATTTAAAAATTATATTAAGCGTAGACTTTTATCTTATTTCCAAGGCCTTAAACTTTGGATACACAAGCATCCAAAGCCTTGACTGCTTGATATTTCTAGGGCCCAGCTTTCAGCCTTCTGGTTACTGTTGAGATGGCTTTACAATTTCTTAACCCTTTCCAGGCCTCAACAGCTCAGCTCCAGAGTTCCCTACATAAATCCATGATTGAATTCCTTTTATTAAGTAAACAAGCAGCTCCAGACATCAAGCAGGCTTCTGACATCTTCATCAGCTCAAGCATTATTGCAGACTATGAATCCCACCACATGCTCAGGAGCTTTATCACTGCTCCTCAGGTCAGCCAGTCTCTCCTCTCCCATGTCAAGTCCTCCCACATCTCTGTCACTGACACATTGAAGGTTCCACAGCCCCACCTGATGGTAATAAGTAAAACAGCTACAGATCTCAAACTGTATTGGGGCAGTTGTTCATTTACTCCTACACCAAACACAAAGAAATTACTATTATACACGAATAGTATCAGGGACGATCATTAACCCTGAAATCTTGAGCACATCAAAGAAAATCAATGATCTCATAGAGCGTTCAATTTAATGATATTGACAGACATCACATGAACAAAGACTGTTCTGGCTGTTCCTAACTTGGACTTTGAAGATTCTTCCCCTTTTTGTTGTGCTGTCTAGGCCTTTGAACTTAAGGCCTGGATGCTGTCCCTGAATTGTACTGCTTGAGCCACATTTCTACTGCTGACTTTTGGTGGTTAATTGGAGGTAAGAGTCTCACAGAGGTTTTTGTCTGAGCTGGCATTGCACTGTGATCCTCAGATCTCCATCTTCTGAGTGGTTATCTATCCACATTGGGCATTACCTGTGTTTTACATCATGAAGAGAAGTTCTACAGAGGTTGGCATGTAATATATGAGCACCATATAACAAAAATAATTGGATTTTAGGCTTTATTCAAATCCAGACTTGGGCATCTCTCTCTCTGTCTCTCTGTCTCTCTCTGTCTGTCTCTGTCTCTGTCTCTGTCTCTCTCTCTCTCTCTCTCTTTCTCTATCCTTTTCCCCCTTTCTCCTCCCCAAAGTTCCAAGGGATTTATAGGCTCTTATGTCATGAAAAAGGATGGAAGCACAAACATACATTGTTTTGTATCACAGCTACATTTCAGAGTACTCCTAACACAAATGTTTCTTTTTCTTAGGATTCTCCCATTTAATGCATTGTCACAGAGTTTTCAGCCCATTGTAAACAAAAGTTTTCCCAAAGGCCACTCACTTTATGTTCTTGCTTGGGTGTAGTATGGATTGATCCTCACGTGAGAAGGCCTCCCCACTTACTCTAACTTCACTGTCTGCGGTCTTTGTCCTCACTGTCTGAAGATGTTCACTCTATATTTTTAGCTCCAGTTCCTAGTCTTCATCCTTGGGCATGTTGCATTTTACCCTTTCCATGCCTATTTGACTCATAATCCCTAAACTCAGTCATTAAAAACACCATCACTTAGTAGACACCTTCACTTAGACAGTAGATAAAATGGATGATGTAGGAACACACAGATGTGTGAAATGGAGTACACTGAAGTAGATATGAGTCCATGGTTTAGACAACACCTCAGCTTCTGAGGGGCCTCAGCTTCAGATAATAAAGATAGGACATATATGACACCCAAAAGCTTAGGAAATGTCTGGTGTAGAAATGTGTAATGCTCACTAAGGTAGAAATAGCATCAAATTCTTTCCTTAGTAGAAGCCTGGGTTGGTTAGGGGAGCTTATATGAACTGTCCTGGAGGGAGGCATTGGGAAAGAACATTCACCAGAGCAGAAAAACAATCATTTATCAGGATTGTGCAGGGCACCAATGCAAAGACCAGGGGATGGTCTATGCTTTGCAGATCATGATTTTTTATTGCATCAATTTTGTTTTTGCATAGTATTTTTAAAGTAAAATTTAATCCAGCTAGCTACCTAGGCAGCTTTCTGGATTTTCTTTCCTTCCTTGCTTCCTTGCTTGTTTTCTTTCCTTAAATTTCTATTTTTTTCTTTTTTCTACTTCCCTGCATATGTACATTTCTATATGTCTACTTCTACCTAGCCAAATACCTACCTACCTATGAGTAGTGTTATCATGTATCAATTTCTGAGTAATACTGATTATGATTGTTCTTTGGGATAGGACAGGGAAACAGTGAAAACTCTGGGAATCTGGACTCATAATATCTAGTAACAGAGCAGCAGTCTTCTATAATTATTTTAATTGTAAAACTGTTTAATTTTTTCTGAGTTACTGAATTATATAAAAAGCTGTCATGAAAACCATAGCATGGGACTGGGAGGGTGGCTCCATGGTAGAGTGCTTGCCTTATATGCATGAGGTCCTGGGTTCAATTCCCCAGCACCAAATAAGCAGTGGAAGTGGTGCTGTGGCTCAAGTGACAGTGACCAGGCCCAGAGTTCAGGCCCCACAACCAACTGAGAAAAAAAAAAGAAAACCATAGCATGGATCATGTCAAAATTAAAATGCACTTAAAAAAAAAGAGCAGTAGAGAACAATAGAGTCAATCTGCATTAGGTTTCCAAGGAAAAATATTTTCATTTTTTTGTATAAATGCATAGATTTTCATTTTCTTTTCTTTCCTTTATTTTTTTAGAGGCGCTAAAGTTTATTTAACATTTAAAAATGTTTCACTTCACTAACATGACAGACAGATCCTGTACAAGCAGTTAAAATCTAGGGTTAGGGCAGGAGAAATCTTAACCTATTTCAGAGGTGGAGTTAGGGAGCTGAGCCAGGCCTTCAGGATGGACCACGCTCCTCCACTAGGTGGAGACAAGGAAGCTTCAGACTCATTGCCATCAGGAGTCAGGCTTAATGCTCACAAAGAACAAAGAGCTAGATACATTGGGAACTGATATTGGATGATATCAGTCAGTGGTTGTTTCTTCAGTAAGAAAAAAGAAGTTGTCTGGGGTGGGGATGGGAGCTGGAGACTAAGGGCCACCATTCCACAAAGGTCCCCTTCTTTTCCATTAACACTGTCCCTTCATTTTCTTTTAATATCTATTTTATTGTAAAGATATTGTACAGAGGAGTTACAGTTACCATGAGTAAGGCAATGAGTCCATATTCTATTGATCATTGTCACACCCTCCTTTAAAAACAGTTTCTGAGGACAAATTTGTTCTGTGCAGTTCTCTAGAGACCCCCACCCCTGGTGACTTTAGTTCTGGGCTTTGACAGGCATTTCGGCCAGCCTGCATCTGGGCCAGGCCTGCAGCTCTGCCCACTGCTTGAGAATTTGCATGTGCCTAGAGCACAGCCTACTGCCTTGAGAATTTCTTTATAGTCTGCTCACACCCTGTGCAGAAGTCAGTTAGTCAGCACACAGCATGGACATGAGGACCCCTGCTCAGCTCCTGGGGCTCCTGCTGCTCTGGCTCCCAGGTAAGGAAGGAGATGCTAGGAATTTACTCAGCCCAGTGTTAACAGTGTTGCCTCATTCTTATGAACAGTCCAGAGCATAATTAATTGTGTTGATATTTGTCTTTTGTTTCCAATGTCAGGTGCCAGATGTGATGTCCTAATGACCCAGTCTCCATCCTACATGTCTGCATCAGTAGGAGACAGAGTCTCCATCACTTGCAGAGCCAGTCAGGGCATTGGTACTAATTTACACTGGTATCAGCAGAAACCAAGGAAAGCTCCTAAACTTTTGATTTATTGGGCAAACAGCTTGCAGACCGGGGTCCCATCCAGATTCAGTGGCAGTATATCTGGGGAAGAGTACACTCTCACCATCAGCAGTCTTCAGCCTGAAGACTTTGCAACTTATTACTGTCAACAGGGTAGTAGGTACCCTCCCACAGTGATACAAGCCATAACATAAACCTCCCAGGGAAGAAGAAGTGAGAGGCTGGGCTGCCCCAGCTGCTCCTCCTGGGGCGTCTGCCTGCAGATAGTGCTTCTTAGCTAGAGCAAGGCTTTGAAATTCAGTGGGGGTTTGGTCCAGGTGGTCAGTGACAATCCTCTCAATTTATTCTTTCTTCCATCTCAGCCTCAGGGGCACCAACCAGACAAGGTTTCTGTTGTCTTATAAATAACACAAGTCTGTATTTCAGAGCATATGTGATTTGGTATTCAGGTGGATATGATTTCCACTTGGTCACAAGAGAGACATTTGCCTTCTCTTTCCTCCTCTTAAACTGCTGCAAGCACTTCCTGACTTGCATAGTGTTTTCCCTTCTAAGTCTGAGATGAAGGCTCAGCTTGACTTTGTCTTAACATATTAGCACTCCTCGGTTCACTCTTTAAAATGAGGTCTTGCTGGGTACTGGTGCCTCATACTGGGTACTGGTGGCTCAATCCTAACTACTTATGAAGCTGAGATCTAAGCACCTCAGTTCAAAGCCAGCTTGGGCAGGAAAGTCTTTGAGACACTTATTTCCAGTTAACTACCAGAAAACCAGAAGTGGAGCTGGGGCTCAATGTGGTAGAGTGCTAACCTTGAGCAAAATAGCTCAGGGTTCAAGCACTATGATGGACAAAGGAGGTATTTTAGTAAAATCCTGAGGCTGGTAATTCCCTAGATCAGTGGCAAGAACAGAGGGGAAGGAAATCTATAATATGCTGAAAAATGAATGGAACTAGAGATCATGTTGAGTGATATACGTAGGGATCCCAAAGCAAATTGTCCAAAGCCCCACCTAAATTATGATGATGATGATGGTGATGATGATGATATAATAATAATTAAGTAGTAGTGACAATAAAAATCAGTAATACATACACATATACACTTTTGAATAATGGAGTATATTACCTACTGTCAGAAAAATGGTATGTGCTAGACAGGAAAAGACAATGGAAATATAAAGTGGATAGTGAAAAATTTCAAAGTACACTGCATTCAGGTATAGAATTATCAAGAAATCACTTCATGATATTAATATACATAAATTTTACAATGAATCAAGAGGTAAAATAAATAATATGGCATAATTTCACATAGAAAAATACTGGGACTTTCTTGCAGAACTCTTTTTTTTTGGGGGGGGTCCGGTAGTGGGGCCTGAACTCTGGGCCTGTGCGCTGTCCCTCAGCTCTTCAGCTCAAGGCTAGTGCTCTACACTTGAGCCACAACACCACTTCCGGCTTTTTTCTTTTTGCTTATGTGGTGCTGAGGAATCGAACCCAGGGCCT
>NW_012267648.1:12173-12927 GCF_000151885.1 Dipodomys ordii | reverse complement strand
TGGGAGATCTTCACTAGCCATACAACAGACAAGGGTCTCATATCTAAAATATATCTGGAACTTAAGTCCATGAGATTCTTGTCTCCAATTAACCACCAATAAAACTGGACAGTGCCCAGGCTGAATTCAAGCCCCACAACCAACAAAAAAAGAACTAATTGCAAACAGAGCACTATAAAACAAAGAAACAAAACAACAAAACAAATACTCTTTTTCCACATTATAGAGATCATTTTGATCAGCATCATTTTATATGGCCATATGAACATACCTATGGTGCTATTGTGAGCCTCTGCTAGAATTGTGAGGGGTATAGGTGTTAATTCTTTCAAATGTGCCTAGAAATCCTTCCATTTCTTCTGGATTTTCCTATTGAGTTGAAAAGTTATTCAAAGTGCATTGTCATCTTTTTATGTGCTATATTTTCACATTTCCTTCATTTTAATTTTAGTATAAGTCTATATATTTCTGTAGATTTGTATACATGGATAGATAGGTTACAGACTACATAGTTTTCCCTCATGTTCCACTTGATCATATATCATCCCTATGTATGCATACAGGTATGTATGTCTTTATCTATCTCTTTACAACCCATTCTATTTCTGACTGCTAATAATGATAATATACCACATAAAGGATTTTAGGGACTCAGATATAAGTAGAAATCTCTTTGTCTTTAATATTATCCACATGTAGCAAATGTTACAAACTCCTTAATTTCTTGTGGTTTCTGAACATGTGATTCTGCAAT
>NW_012267648.1:10129-12123 GCF_000151885.1 Dipodomys ordii | reverse complement strand
TTTAATATTATCCACATGTAGCAAATGTTACAAACTCCTTAATTTCTTGTGGTTTCTGAACATGTGATTCTGCAATAGAGTATCTTAGATAAAATCTTTGAAATAATAGAATGTCCTAAGACAGAAAGAAATACAGATCTACAGTTAACAGAGCAGTCAACTTGGTCTCTGGCCTCCAGAGACAAACACATTTTCTAGAGACAAATGTATCCTGCTGTGGCCTGGTCATGAACACCTGGGAAAACAGTTCTTGCTGAGTTACTGACATTCAGAAGCCTGCAGCTCTTCTAGCTCTGTCTAGCCCATGGTGATTTGTATGTGCCCAGGGCACAGCCCACAGCCCTCAGGACTTCATACCAGCCTGTTCACATTCTATGCAGCAGTCAATCTCAGTCAGCACACAGCATGGACATGAGGGCCCCTGCTCAGCTCTTCAGGCTCCTGATGCTCTGGATCCCAAGTAAGGAAGAACAATGCTGAGCTTTAACACAGCCCAGTGTGATCCAGCATTCTTTACTCTTCAGGAAGCCCTCTGATAACTTGATTAGTAGTGTGGATGTTTGTTTTCATGTTTCCACACAGGAGCCAGGTGTGAAATCCAGATGGCCCAGTCTCTGTCTTCACTGTCTCTGTCTCTAGGAGACAATGCCACCTTCACTTGCAGGGCCAGTGAGAACATTGATTACAGTTTAGCCTGGTACCAGCAGAAACCAGGGAAAGCTCCAAAACTCCTGATCTATGCTGCAGATACTTTGTTATCTGGAGTTCCATCATGGTTCAGTGGTGATGGATATGGGACAGAGTTTACTCTCACCATCAGCAGCCTGCAGCCTGAAGATGTTGCCTCTCATTACTGTCAAAAGGTTACATTGCTCCTCCCACAGTGATACAAGCCATAACATAGAACTCCCAGGGAAGCAGAAGTGAGAGGCTGGGCTGCCCGCACAGCTGCTTCTCTTGGTGCTTTCCCCTGCTGAGTGTGCTTCTCACAGGAATCCAGTCTTATAAAGTTACTGCAAGGTTTTGGTAGAAGAAAAAAGATTTTTCAACATCATATTTTTCTTTCTTTTGATTATCCAACAGGACACAAATTATGTTTGCTGTCTTGATTTAAAAAATGGTATGGGTTAGTAGTCTTAAGGATTGCAAGTTATGGTATCAATGTGGATTTAAACATCAAAATAAAAGTACATAGATTAAAAAAAAACATTTAAACTAGTGATAGGATCATTATTTTATCCTGTATGTGTGTGGGGGGGGTCTATGTCAGGATTGTGACATGGGTTTGTGACTGATTTCACCTGTGGTTCACAAACATGTTGATTTAAGATATAGATTATTATACTATCAACTAGAGAGCTTAACTATCAGTCTGAAAGACCTGAATTAAGACATCCAGTGACTTCTGCACAAGTAAAAACAAGTTGTGAAGGTATGCTCTGTAGCCTCACTGCTGCTCATGTGTAATTTGTCAGTGATGGAGTTTTTATCCTCCAGGATGAGCATTTATGGATTCCATCTATTAGAAAGGAAATTTTCAAAATCAGCATTAACTTGTACTTCTGTGAAACGTCAACCAAACACCGGGAGTAAGATTGATAATTTTTAGAGGTTCCCTTTGCCTTGGAAAATCCCCACTCTTCTTGTTTTGTTTTGTTCTTTAAATTTATTTTTATTGTCAATGTGATCTACATAGGGCTTACAGTTACATATGTAAGGTAGTGTGTACATTTCTTGTTAAACATTGTTACCCTCTCCCTCATTTTTCTCCCATTCTCCCTACCCAAATTGTATATTCTGTTGTATGAAACAAAAACAATAGCCCAGCAATAATAATTTGGTAGTAAATAAGTAACTGATGAAAAATCATCAATCTGTCTCACAGTGTTTGTGCAGAACCGTGCACTCCCCTCTCATTATTGGAGAATCCATGGGGATGATGGACGGACCTAGACTCCATAACACCTGCCCGCTATCCATGGAGAACTGGCTTC
>NW_012267648.1:7697-8899 GCF_000151885.1 Dipodomys ordii | reverse complement strand
AAGATCAGTTTATAAATGGAAATAAAATGATCCCATACATGCTGAAAATAAATTTTAAAAAATCCAAAATTGTGGTGATGGTCAAAGCACATTTTACCATACTGGATGCTGATAGTGAATGCTTTCCATACTAAAGTAACTCATGAGTCACTCAATGCACTCTAAATACATCCATTCACTATACTATCATAATCTGGGAGGTGGACACCTGTGAAACCTAGCACCAGGAAGCAAACCTAGCATCAGAATGAGACTCAGTCTTAACACATAAAATGAAAAACAATCTGAGATCAGAGTGAGACCATATTTCAATATACAAAACACAAAAATCACTGTAGGATTTTGATGATTCAGAAACATATATTAATTGTGCTACCATAGAAGTAATGAGAAAAAGCTAGTCTGAACAAAATACTTTTGAGAAAATAACCATGAATTCAAAATTTTCCAAACTAATATATCCCATAATGAATACAATTAAAGTTCCTTTTTCCCAATTTAACAATCCTATGAAAATCTTTTTTTTATAGAGAGGATCTTGGCAGCAGCAAAGTAGTAATTCCACGTATGGCAGTTTGCCTATAAGAATGGGGACCTATTAAAACACTTTCAAGCAAAGGAAGGATAAGATAGCACATGAGCTCTAGTTTTACCCTATTTGAAAAAAGAAAAGAGTTCCTCAATTAGAAATCAAGAAGGCAAATCTTGTCATCATTTCATGTCAATGTTGCAGATATGGACCTAAAAGAGGAATGTGATCATTCAGAGTGTTACACCTCACAGCACAACATCTGTGGTCATTGATTCACATGCCTGGTGACCTTAAGTGCTTTCATGTGACAAGTGACCCAGCAGCTATGCCTGTCTGAATCAGCTCTCACAGGTTTGTGAGACAGGAGAGCTCTAGCTCAGGAGTCCTCATCTTTCATCCCACCCTGATCAAATACCCTAGAGTTCCTCCAGGAACACTGTCTAAAACCACATCATTAACATTTCAAATATATCTTAATAGCCCATTCATAAGTGTCTTGTGACTAACATCTTTTCTGAATTTAAGGTTGCCTATTAGAATTTAATATTGAAATAGATGTCTGAATGACTGGGAAGGGAATTTTTTATTGTAAAGATACTTTACAGAGGGGTTACAGTTACATGAGTAAGGTAATGTAATGAGTACATTTCCTATCGAGCATTGTTACCTC
>NW_012267648.1:3283-3561 GCF_000151885.1 Dipodomys ordii | reverse complement strand
GTAAATGTTTTGTGTATATATAAACTAATTACTCTAATTTGCTCTTCTCATCATGAACTTTTGCCTTTTACAGAGCTCATTGCCAGTAATTTTTACATATAAAGCCAAAATATTTTAGCTTGTTAAATGTCATATTTTGCTAAATTTCCCAGAAGAGATTTTACGGTTACCTTTCTTTCAGAGCACTAACTAGAGTCAGACTTGTTTGTTGGTGTTGCTTTTCAATTAAGAATGACTTTAAAAGATCTACATTTTATTAGTATTTATTTTTAAGAGTT
>NW_012267648.1:0-921 GCF_000151885.1 Dipodomys ordii | reverse complement strand
AAATGGCCATGCAGTTTCTGCTCTTGTTTGGACATAGTAATGAATAAACTCCATGTGGGGACCCTCCTCACTTCACTCTAGCTTCACTGCCTGTGGTCTTTGTCCTCACTGCCCGGAGATGTCCTCTGCATCCTGTGCGGCTCCAGTTCCTCATCCCCAATCTTGGTCATGTTACATTTCACCCCATTTTTTTGCCTGTTTGTGTCTCATTGTGTTTCATTGAAAACACCATCATTTAGACACTAGAGAAACTGGAGAGGGATATAGGGATATTCAGATGTATGGAATGGAGTAGACTAAAGTAAGTGTGTGAGCCCATGGTTTAGAGCACAACATAGTTTCTGAGGGACCATGGTTTCAGATAATAAAGATAGGAGACTTACTGCACTGAAAAGCTTAGAAAATGACTGGTGTTGAAAAGAATAATGGTTACAAAGCAAGAAATAGAACCAAGTTCTTTCCTTCATATGAGGTTGAAAATAAAAAAAAATCTTATGAGAAATGACTTGGAGGGAGGCTTTGGGAAAGAACATTCACAAGAGAAGAAAAGCCAATATTCATCAGGAGTGCACAGGGCAGCAATGCAAGCACCATGGGCTGGTCTCTACATTGCAGATCATGAATTTCCGTTGCACTTGCTTTGTTTTAACATGGTATTTAAAAAATGTTTAAATCCAGCCTGCTACCTCGGTAGCTATCTAGATTTTCCTTCCTTGTACCCTTGTTTTCTTGCTTTAATCTATCGTAATTATTTGTATTTTTTTTCTATTTCCCTAACTCCATACATTCCTACTATCTACTTCTACCTAGCCAACTACCTACCTACCTATGATCAGTGTTATCACTTATCAATTTCTGGATAATGCTGATTATGATTAACTACACTTTGGGGTAGGGCAGAAAAACAAAAAACTCAGAAAT
>NW_012267647.1:27108-27375 GCF_000151885.1 Dipodomys ordii | reverse complement strand
TTTAAATGTCTCTGCTGGGACAAGAGAGCAGAGACAGTGTAAGACAACCACAGTTTCCCTCATTGGCAATAATTAGTATATGCCTAGGGTAATTTCATAAGATGAGCAGAAATGAAAAACTCTGTAATATGACCATATAAGATGATGTTAAGGGAAATGAACACCAAGAGGTGAACAGAAGAGGTCTTTCTTTGTTGTTGTTATTTGTAATGTACAATGAGATTAGTGTTTCCTTTGTATGTTCTTCCCTCTATGGTATATCCCTTG
>NW_012267647.1:20265-21935 GCF_000151885.1 Dipodomys ordii | reverse complement strand
ACAGACAAATCCATTCGCTGTTCAATGTTTCTGAGCCTGACCCTAGAATAAAAGAACAACAACAGAATATATTTCCAACAACTAAATATTATTATTAATGAGGTTGCCTAGCTTGAGCACTGGAGCCTTGCTCACTCAGACAAGTATGAGGTGTGCTCTGGGCCGTTGGACATGAAGGACCCAGGCTTTCTTTCCTCTCCTCCACACAGGAGATTATTTCCTTCCTAAGTCAGGAGGGGCGGCTCACCGAGGGCATCTTCAGAAAGTCAGGCAGCATCAAAGCCGTCAGAGCCCTCAAAGAAAAACTCATGTCTGGAGCCCGAGTGGACCTGCACCAGGAATCCGTGTTTGTGGTCGCCTCAGTGTTAAAGGTAGGACACAGCCAGCATCACCCAGGGAGGCAGCTTCACTCTTAGGCCACAGCACTGCATCACCAGCACCACAATCACCCAACAACTATCAGGGGCTTCACACATCAACCATGTGGGAAATGAAAAGACACATGTCTGTGTTCTGTCTGTTTACTTTGTCTTCTCACCTCATCACCTCTCATCTTCCCACCTGAACACCCATGCCCAATATGCCTAATGAATGATCTGATTTACTGTATCGCTGTAAATCGCCATGACAATACAACTATGAGCACAAACAAGTCCTGCTACATATTTGCCTAACAAGCACCCAGCACTGCCTTCTTTAAGGAAGGTTGCACAAAGGCACAAAATCATATAGAATTTGTAAACATTCATAACCAAAGGTGAAGGCCCGAATGAGTCCCATCATGATTGGCCAGGCCAGCATTGCCAGCTCATGCCACCACTCCTGCCCATCTCCAATACCTTTACAGAAAGTTGGTGTGGATATGCAGATGCTCCTCTTCTCTCGGTATCCTCCATCTGCACCTTTCATTCTGTTTTTTTTCTTCCCATACATCCCACCATTATAATTACCTAAAAAGTCATTTCTTACCACATTACCCATAAATTTGATCATTAACTTGAATTAAGTATCCCAAACAGCTGTGCTCTCTGAAAATTCACCTGAGTTTCACCAACAGTACATAAAGATTGAAATGATACAGGTAGATTACAAATATCTTTATGCTTGTAGAAGGAAGTATTCAATAGAGATCCAATATAGCTATACATTTTGCTCTTTGTGAACACCACTGCAAAAACTCATGTGACAATGACTAAGAATTGCTTTATAAAAATTTTTCCCATTTTCTGTAGGTCTTTTTTATGTCCTTTCCTTGATGTAGACATGAGCCATGCTAATTATTTTCAGCCAGGAAGATAGGCATGCAGTTCTGTGCATGGATTAACAATTTTGTACTGCCCACTTGAAACTCACATCACTGACTAGCCAGAGGTAGACTAGTGCATCTCAGCTTCTCTGGTCTTGCACTTGGTGATAACATGACAGACGCGTACAGAGTTCTGCTAACCAGCCTGGAAATGAATATAAGCTCAGAACCATGATGAATGTACCATGGAGCCATTTCATGAACGTTAACACAACACCCAACACTGTGGGCATTTTTCCCCTTTGGGTCATGTTGTGTATATACATTTTAATAGGCTAAGTTACAGGATCAAGAATTAGTGATCAGTTGTTCAAAATGATCTTGAGGGAGAAGCTTTCATGTGCAGGTCACTAACCTTGAGATT
>NW_012267647.1:15785-16439 GCF_000151885.1 Dipodomys ordii | reverse complement strand
TCTGTTCTTATGCCAATACCAAGCTGTTTTGATTACTATGGCTTTATAGTAGAGTTTGAAATTTGGTATTGATATTCTTCCAGCAGTGTTCTTTCTGTTGAGGAGCGTTTTTGCTATTCTGGGTCTTTTATTGTGCCATATGAATGTTTGTATTGCCCCTTCTATTTCCTTGAAGAATGAGGTTGGAATTTTGATAGGTATTGCATTGAATTTGTAGATAGCCTTGGGAAGTATTGCCATTTTCCAGATGTTAATCTTTCCATCCAGGAGCATGGGATGTATTGCCATTTTCTGAGTTCTGTTTTGATTTCTTTTTTCAAGATTTTAAAGTTTTCATCATAGAGGTCCTTCACTTCTTTGGTTAAGTTAATTCTTAGGTATTTTATTTTTTGTGCGGCTATTACAAAGGGAGTTGCTTGCTAATTTCACCCACACTTTTCTCATTGTTGGTATACAGAAAAGCCATTGATTTTGGGGGGTTAAATTTTTACCCTGCTACTTTGCCGAAGTTTTGAATCAGCTTGAGTAATTTGGGAGCGGTGTCTGTGGGATTCTTTAAAAACAAGATTATATCATCTGGAAAGAGGGAATGTTTTATTTCTTGTTTCCCTATTTGGATCCCCTTTATGTCTGCATCTTGTCTTATTGCTGTAG
>NW_012267647.1:12178-15414 GCF_000151885.1 Dipodomys ordii | reverse complement strand
TAACCCAACAGGCTGAAAGGAACCTAATATAGGCACTGTTGCTGGATGTAAAAGGAAAGGTAACTACCTGGTACTCACAGGTGTAAGATGATGTATTTCATTCATTCCAGAGTGTTGGGGAATTTTAAGCCAAAATTCAGAACTAACATACTGTATATCTAATCCTTCCCATATGATATATACAGAAGTATTTAATTCAGAAAAAACACTACTTGTTCAATTAAAACTGCAAAGAAACAGGTGAAATGTGTGGCCTATTTCTGCTCAGTAATAGGATTTAGAAGCACTGCATACCCTGCATTGTCCTTTAGAGTAGATTGTTCCAGTCAAGTAGGAGTTTTCAGAGAAAGGGGAGATGGGTCCTCACTCCCACAGTACCTAATGCAGGTGGGTGTTTGTGAATTTTCTTAAACTAGGGACTGTTCCGTTAGTTCTTTTGAAGTTCCTGGCTCTTGTTTTCCATTCTGGTTTGTGATGTGTGGGTGTAATTTTTATTTGAGAGGGCATTCCTGTCAGGAAGGAGTGTAGCCCGTTATGAAACAGAGTCTGTTCCTTGAGAAAAGAAGCGATCCTCTTCTTTCGGTTTGAAGCAAATACAGCACATGCCTGTTTCCAAATACCTGTTTCTAAGTTGTCTTCACCAGGTCCCTAATCCTTCCGGCCTCAGCAGCATTTCCATCCTCTGCTTTGTGCTTTCAGTTCAGGTGGGGAGGCTGCTGTCACCTGTGTTAGGTGGGAAGTGAAGAGAGGGCAGTGTAGGTCACAGATTCACTCATTGAAAAGGGATGGGGGTCAATCCATTTCTTCTACCTGCGTGTTATAATTGTATGACATAGTTTGTTCCATCAGAGTATCCTGCTTTTGTCTCTGGAAGGATTTTCTTCGCAATGTGCAAGGCGGTGTGTTTTACACTGGCATGTATGAGACATGGCTTAGCATCATGGATGAAGATGAAGAGGAGAAAATCATTCTGGCCCAGAGGTAGGATGCAGGAAATGAGTCTGCTCTGGGTAGGACTCAAAAATACAATGTTTCCACTCATAGGGAAAAGTAGCCTCATGGAGTAGAGAGTTTGAGGTGCTGAAATGATTGTGAGTTGGGTAAAATTTTCATTTGGTCTCATGCATGCAAGACTTCATAGAGACAGGCAATTATACTCTGTGTATGAATGAGTTTTTTCGTATGGTATTGTTTGCATGGCTTCTTTCCCATGTACACATAAGAAAATTCAACACTGATGGATAGCAGATTATACTGATGGACCCATGTAGGGAGGGCAAGGTCTCAGCTTGGTCAAATACTTACATAAACATCAAAGTCTATATCGCTTCAATGAAATTTTTTATATTGATTCTTTCTTGGAATGAGTCTCTCATTATAGTATGTACTTTGGGATGTGATCACTAAACCTGACTTTATAATTGCCATTTCAGAAATAATTTAGCTGTTTATTTTTTCAGGAAGAATTTTGTTGAGTACAATGTGAACAAATACAATGTTTATTTTTTATTTTTTTTTGTTGTAGGGCCTGAACTCTGGCCCTCAGCTCTTCAGCTCAAGACTCTATCACTTGAGCCACAGCACCACTTCTGGCTTTTTCTCTTATGTGGTGCTGAGGAATCTAACCCAGGACATCATGCATGCAAGGCAAGCGCTCTACCACTGAGCCACCTTTCCAGTGCCTACACTGTTTATTTTAAAATACACTATCTTTCTTTTGATCTAAATACATCTGTTCCAAGATAATGTGTAATATAGTCATCTCAAGGATAGATTTTATGCAGTAGGCTAAGGTATATCCTTTGCTCTTTATACTTTCAATTAGTTCAGTCCATCATATAGAAAATGCACTTTGTGTATTTAGAATCTGCCACACGTAATTACTTACCTGAAAGTGTGATTTTCTGAGTTCAGTCTTTTAGAAATGCTGCCCAGAGTCAACCAACTGCTGCTGAAACATCTGTTTGGAATGTTAAGCCAAATCCACCAGAATTGCTCCCTAAACCTGATGACCTCCTACAACCTAGCTGTGTCCACAACCCCCAGCTTGATGTTTCCGCCCCCTGATGCCAGGGCAGGATTTGATATGCAACTCATGAGAAAGGTAATGGCCTCTCCTACATTCATTGTGACAAGCAGAATGACTGGTTGGATATGGAAAGACCAGCCTGACAGAACAACACTTAAGGACACAATGGACTGCAGACCTCAGGAAAAGAGGTGTTCACCCTATCTCTGGTGAGGTTTACAAACATGTGCAGCAAGGAGAAAGCAGCAGTGTGGTCCTTTCTCTTTCCCTTCAGTATAGAGGAGTCTAGGCTGACCAAACCCTAGGGAAGAAAGGAGAATGACAATGGTGACAATGAGTCCAACCACCAAAGTTTTGCTCCCTTCTTGGTCGGTGGATCTGTGATCTTGGGATGGTTTTCAAGCTAGTGTCTTCCTCTGTACAGTGGAGGTGGAGATCCTGCCCAGTGCTCTGTTCATGTGCAGATACTTCCCCTTAAGAAGTGGATTAAACCATGAAGGTTTGGATCTCTGTCCTATACATAGGCTCCCTCTGTCAGTTGTTTTTATTCAGAGAAAGATTGGTCCCTGTTGATAAGTCATCAGTTTCTCGTTAGTAAAGAGTATCATCTAATAACTTGTACTGAAATATAATCCATAGAGTGAGACAGAGAGATCAGATGAACAGACTACAATCCTTCAATTTTCTCTGAGCTCAGCTCCTTATGATTACCTCCCACTAATGAAAGGTCTTCAACTTTTCCTCCCAAATGCACCCAACTGAACGGAACGATTCTTCAGGGTTTTTTGAGAGATGCATAAAATATTAACTATACACAGTATTCTTCATTCACTAGGCAAAGAAGAAACTAGTGAAATATTCTAAAATATCTGCACAGAAATAGAGGGTGTATGAGACCAGGGGAGTTTGCCAGTCTCACCCTGCCACAGGGATGAGGCCCAGCAGTGTGGAGCAGGGATTGCAGCTGCATAACACAGAGCTCCTGTGCAGGGGCTCTTCCTTCCCCACAGCTCCACACACAAGCTGGCCTGAGTTTAAGGCAGGGCACTTTGGAAGTGAATTTCATCAGTTCATTGTATTCAATGATTTTCTTTTCAATAATAGTATATACAACAGTAGGGAAAACATAATATTTAGAGATATAACAATGATGCTATGAGGAGGACATAATTATGGATATTAAAAAATTTGGCAGTTAAGCAAAGTG
>NW_012267647.1:11153-12128 GCF_000151885.1 Dipodomys ordii | reverse complement strand
CTTTGGAAGTGAATTTCATCAGTTCATTGTATTCAATGATTTTCTTTTCAATAATAGTATATACAACAGTAGGGAAAACATAATATTTAGAGATATAACAATGATGCTATGAGGAGGACATAATTATGGATATTAAAAAATTTGGCAGTTAAGCAAAGTGACTCACTGTGCTTCTAGTCCATTCATTGTGTTTCAAGCTCTGGTCTATAAACACCATCAATAGGTTGTAAATTGTGTCTTTGACAAAAGTGGTTTATACATCACTTCTCATTTAAATTCTGAGATTCTCTACGCATTCCTCAAGCCTCTGTGTGTTTGCTCCAAGATTTATATACCAGAGGATTCATAACTGCAGATGACAAGAGAAGTGTACATGTCTCCTTTTGTGTTACAGGTTGCCCTGGTGCAGTTTTTGATTGAAAATGCTCACAAAATATTTGCCAAAGACTTCACTCCTGTCTCTTAGGAGAGTTCAGGTATTGTGGAAATGTGGGGGTGTCATCAGGAAGCAGGAACAATTTAAATGAACAGTTGAACTGCCCTTGGGGAGGAGCAGCAGGGAGGCTGCCAAGGCTTGGGAGATGCTTTAGGCCATGGCTAATGCAGAAGATTCTGTCCTGCAGGAATGGTGCAGGCCAGGGCCCCACCTCTTTCTACTTCCCAAGGCTGATCACAGCTCATTACCCTGTCAGGAGACCAAAGCCATGACAAGAGGTGTCTATTTTCAAAAGTCAATCTAATTGTGCAAGCTCACAATTAGTTTCTTTCAGCTCACAAATCAAGCGGGATCATGTAAGAATCTGAAGATTACTGTCAGATAATTTGTGAAAAAATGATTGTACCAATTACATAAATTTAGTAGAGGTTTCTTAGAAAATCCAGGTCCAATTTGTTAATGGTAGCTAATTATAGATTCTTCCCCAGGATTCATCTCAGAAATTGAGCTTAGATTCAGAACCTCAGGACTTCTATCAC
>NW_012267647.1:7305-10711 GCF_000151885.1 Dipodomys ordii | reverse complement strand
TTTGTTTTATGCTAATTGTTGTTATAATAAAATGAAAACATAATTCTGTGTGTTGGCCAGTCATGTTATTGGTTCATCTACATATTGGGTTGGGGATGGTGGCTCAGCTGGCAGCTGTTCTTGTTCAAATAGTGACTTGTGTGTTGCTATATCTGCTGCCCCTAGAAAGGGGCTGACACAGGCATTTATACTTTGTGCCAGCTCTGGTTGGGTTCCATATGTTCTACAAAGAGCTAAGCCTTCATATGGAAGACAAATATTTCCTAGAATCAAAGTGGGCAAAAGATTATTCAAGCTGCTGTTCTGTTCCTGTCACTCTGACCACACTCAAGGGTCCCACATACAAGTCAGGAGTCAAGGTAGGTAAAGACTGGGGAGGGGCATCCAAGACAAACTCTAATGTCAATAGGCAGGATGGTGTTGGTTATTATGTTGGGTTGTTCAGGTAGGTGAAAAGTCATGAAAATACATATGCAAGCAGCATCACTACTACATATACTATATTTCTATCAGTCTTGAGTTCTCCATTCTTCAGTACAGCTTTCCCACAGTTGTATTTCCTATTAGGGCTGAAGGAGATCAGAGCAGAGTAGAAGCTATCTGTGGAATAGGGCAGATATTTTTCCCTAAATGAATCCTAGCCCCCACCATGTTATCTCTTAAAGAGGGTAGACAATGTCGCCAAGAATAGATGCCCTAGCAGATATGGTTAGAAAAAGCACTTGAAGCTGCTTATTCTTTAAATATATTCATTTTCCTGAGTAAATTTGATTCAATCACAACATGAAGAGTTAGGTTAAACATTAGTGGTAAAAACTGAAAAGAAGCCTAGCAATGAGGCTCATGCCTATAATCACAGTTATTGGAGAAGCTGAGATCTGAGGATTGGCCTTCCAAGCCAGTCCTGGGAGTTAAGTCCATGATACCTCCATCGCCTATTAAGGGCAGTCACCAGTGCTACACCATGAGCCAAAGCTCAATATACATGTGTTTGCACACACACACACACACACACACACACACACACACACACACACACACACACACCCAGAATGCTATGAGACATGCTGTGCTAATGTTGCATTCTTCTAGATCAGTATACAAAGGAAGGAAGAAGCCATCACAGACGAAAAACACACAAAGGTCTGAAATTTAAGCAAAGTTTACATCACAACAATGTTCAGTAAATTATCCCCATCCAAGTTGGTAGTGCACATCACAAGGATGAACACTGGATCTGAGTGACATATATCCTTGGAAGAGCCTCACACACCAACTGTTTAGGATGAGACAGGAAACAGATCATCTCACGGACACAAGTGTGCACAGACAAGGGCCAGAAGGTCATCTCTCCTCCCCCTGCTCCACATTCTCACCAGTGTCTGCGCTCAACACGGTCATGCTCCTGTTAACAAGGAAAGTCTGACTTTCACTGATTAAAAGTACAGAACGAAATTAGAACTGTACTTTTGAAAAATAAACAAGAGAATATTCATTATCTACTAGCATCAATACTGAATTCCATAGTACAGTTAGTCTCCTGTTTTGGTAGACTTATTTCACATAATTTGATGAAACATGATTGAAGAAGAAAAAGAAATTTCAGAAACAAAAGTTTTCTATTTCTACACCTGTATCAGTCAGCTCATTTACTGTACAGCAGCTGAATCTTTACACATTTTCCTGGACTCAATATTGTGAAAACCTGACTCCATTAAATAAATATAAGAGAAATGTAAACATAATTTCAAAAATTATAAAGGAAATACTTTACTGTATTCTGTTCATGCATCATCTTGTATCTTATTACAACTTTCCCTATTCAAATAATGAAATGCTTTAGGGTATTTTGGGGACATTACAACAGGCATGAAAATAAATAATTCCTCGAGATATATTTCCAGAAGAAACACTGTGTGTGAAATTATGGGTCATTTTTGTGCTAGTTTTCATAGAATTTCAGTAATGATCCTAGACATAGCACAAATATGCCTCTATTTTCCCGATTTGCTCATCTTTTGAAAACATTCTTTAGATTTCCCCGTGTGTGTGTGTTTGTGTGTGTGTGTGTGTGTGTGTCTGTGTGTTGATCTACAGATTTTTTTATTGTTTTGTTCATCCTTCAGAAATCTTCAGTAGATTTGTTAATTTTGTATGTTTATATGTTTGTGTATGTGAGAGAGAGAGAAAGAGAAAGAGAGAAAGAGAGAACGAGAGAGAGACTGTGCGTGCTAGTTGGTTC
The DNA here is from genome assembly GCF_000151885.1 of Dipodomys ordii. Lineage (NCBI taxonomy): Eukaryota > Metazoa > Chordata > Mammalia > Rodentia > Heteromyidae > Dipodomys > Dipodomys ordii. Next base: position 8,469 of record NW_012267647.1, on the reverse strand, counting down.
ATGTCCTCGGGCTTGAACTCAGGTACTATTGCTGTTTCTGAGCTTTATCACTGAAGGATAGCAGTCTACCACTTAAGCCACAGCTCCACTTTCAGATTTTTTGGTAACTACCTGGAGATAAGATTCTCCAAACCTTCCGCACCCAGACTGGCTTCTTACCATGATTCTAAGATGTCAAAATCTTGAATAGTTGGAAATTTAGGCTTAAGCCACCTTGGCTCAGTAGAGTTCTGGATTTTTTTAGATCCCTTTCAAGAGCATCTACAATACATCCTACCAGTGTATCTGATTCATGTTCTCCCTTTCCTGATGTAGATATTTGATTTATAGTTAGGTGAGACACAGTTCACCATTCTCTGGGAAACATGTATTTTCTTGTGACTTTCTAAAATGTTACCATTTTGTCAAAATAATGTAGTTACTACTGGTGGAAAGGAAGTTAGATGCCCAAATGGTATTATTTGGTCAGGGCAGGCTGTCAGATTTATGGAAATGTCCCTGTGAACTCCATTACTTTGTACAATAAACATGTTGTAATAACAATGTGGAAATGGATAGAGACCCTGCAGGTGACATCCACATGCTCCCTCAAATTTAACTTGGTTGTGAGAGGCTTTCATGAAGTCTGGAGGGGCTGATGAATTTGAATTTCTGTCTTCTGCTTACCACTCTGGGCAAGTTTCCCATCTTCTACCTTCTTTTAATTTCTCCAATCAAGCAAGGATTTTCTTTGTTTGTTTTGAGGCATGGTGACTGGATCCATGGCCTGGCTAGACAGGTGTTCTACACTATGCACCTGACAAGAAATACATGCTTGCAAGGATTCTGAGAGCCTTAAAGGCCTGGGGAATGTGGATGAGAGGTTCCCATCCCTGCTGTGTGCAGATCCCAAGAGCAGTCATTTGTAATAAGCCAAAGTGGAAGCAACACAGAATCCTCCATGGGCACAAGGTGAAACATCCTGTCCTGGGTCATTGAAGAAAATTGTCTGAGAGCATGATATTAGTAAAAGGCACTCCCTAAAAGTGTGGATGAAAAGAGTTCTGAATAATAGGCAAATGTAATTAAAAAGTGTGTATTCTATGAATGTATAGAAAACCAAAATGAAACTCTTGCCAATTAGTTTTAAGCTAATTGAAAAGAGAAATAAGTGGATGTCAGTAT
>NW_012267647.1:4812-6357 GCF_000151885.1 Dipodomys ordii | reverse complement strand
CTGAAGGATTAAAGTTCTATAGGTGTGGTTAGTTCTCCTGAGAGGATTGTACTAATGACAACCCCTACTCTATGCAGTCTGTCAGCTTCTTAGCTTAGCATAGGCTCTTTCAAGGGTCCTCTTGGGGAGAGTTCCGGGAAGATGGCAGAGGAGAAGATGGAGTCTAAACAAGCTCTCTCATAGAAAGCAGTTTTAGAGGTCCAGAGAACAGTTCTAAGCCAGAGAATCACACCAAGTGTGCCATCACAGGACAGAGAGTCAGGCCAGAGAGGTAAAATCCAGGCAAGGAGACAGATCTGAGCTCTTGCCAGCAGCCGCCATGGTGGTGGAAGCGGTAGCGACTGCAGGCGCCATACCTGAGTCACTGCTCAGGGAGCTGAGGAGGGAAGGCCACACCTCCCCCTTTCCCAGTACCAGAGATCTCCATCTTGGATACCGACAAAGCTCGGTGGAGCTTCTAGGTCCAACTCAAGCCTTGGAATACAATGAGTCATTTAGCAGGTCACAAGAACTTAATTGTGGCGTGACCTGCCACACTCAGCTCTGCCCAGGCAAAAGTCACCAAGCTGGGGCACCAGCCCTAGGCGTGGCTTTCTTCACTGGGTAATCAGAGCCAGAGGCTGCCCCTCCCTCTAGCAGCCTCAACAATCAATTGAAATTCAGTAAACAGAAACCCTGAGAATGGCCCCAGGCTGGGCTCTGTGAGTTTTTCACAAACTTGCCTCCGGGAAAAGCTACTGTTTGTTGAAAGGCCTCAACTCTACCCAGAACCTAGCCTCATCACTGCATCCCCCTCTTTTGTGATACTCAGAGCAGATCTCCCTCCCATTGAACTAGCCTGGGAGGAGGATTGCAAAATCTTGAGTAAAGCAGAGCATTTTTCTGCCTGTTGGAACAAACTGACTTAAGAAACCAACCAAGCCACAGGACCACAAGCAGACCAGAGACTCCAACAAGAGGCTGGTTATGGACACAAGGACACAGGATTTTTCGCACCTCTCCCAAAATAATCAAAGAATTTTTTTTCCTTCTTGTTCTTTTTTTTTTTGGTACCTTATATAAAAAATTTTATAAGATTATTTCTTTGTTGCTTTGTATGTCCCTCCCCCACAGTATAACCCCTGCTTTCACTATATTTGATGTCAGTATAACTTGTGGAGGAGATGGGGAAAGACAAGTCATTTAAGGATACAGGTGGACCTGTTGCAACAGTACAAGTTGTCATGTCCAAAACGAGCTTTACAAGGTCGGTGCAGGGTGTGTGTGGGGGGAGAAGGATTGGGACTGGGGAGTGGAGGGGGGAGGCTGGGAAGGGATGTGAAGGGTAAACAAAGTAACAGGCTGAAATGCTTGGTAAGAAATGTACGCATTATCCTGCCCATGTAATTGTAACCCCTCTGTACAGTATGTTCACAAATAAAATAAAATAAATAAATATATTTTTTTCTATAACTTTTTTTAATCTTTAATTTTTGCCTTTTTTGAAAAAAATTGTTTTCCAGTAACTTTTTTTCCCTCTTATAATTTTTATTTTAGGGATACGTG
>NW_012267647.1:1474-3997 GCF_000151885.1 Dipodomys ordii | reverse complement strand
AAACCCCAATTCAGTAGATGGAAAGAAATGATTAAAATTAAATCAGAATTAAATGAATTAGAATCCAAAGAAACTGTAGAAAGAATCAACAAAACAAAGTGTTGATTCTTCGAAAAAATTAACAAATTGCAGACCCTTAGCAAATCTTATCAGAAAAATAAGAGAACACACCCAAATAAATAAACTCAGAGATGAGAATGGAAACATCACCACGGAAACAACCAAGATTAAGAACATTATAAAGGAATACCTCCCAAAACTTTATGCTAATAAGTTTGAGAACTTGACAGAAATGGACCTTTTCCTAGCAAATATTTACATGCCAAAACTAAGCCAAGATGAGTTAAACCAGCTTAACAGGCCCATATCAAGCATTGAAATAGAAAGAGCAATAAGAGACCTCCCAGCTAAGAAAAGTCAAGGACCAGATGGTATTAAAGTGGAATTTTACCAGGCCTTCAAAGCAGAGCTCACACCAATACTCTTCCAACTCTTCAATGAAATTGAAAGAAAAAGTTCACTACCGAACACATTCTATGAAGCCACCATAACCCTCATCCCAAAACCAGGCAGGAACTCATCAAAGAAAGAGAACTATAGACCTATTTCTTTGATGAACACTGATGCAAAACTTCTCAACAAAATTTTGGCCAATCGACTTCAACAATTCATCCACAAAATCATACACCACGATCAAACAGGATTCATTTCAGGGATGCAAAGCTGGTTCAATATACGCAAATCAATTAATATTATTCATCACATCAACAGGAGCAATGATAAGAACCACATGGTTATCTCAATAGATGCAGAAAAAGCATTCCACACGATTCAACACAGCTTTATGATGAAGGTTTTGGAAAAATTAAGAATCCATGGAACATTCCTCAATAAAATAAAGGCTGTATATGACAAACCTACAGCCAGCATTATACTTGATGGTGAAAAATGAAAGACATTTCCTCTTAACTCAGGAACAAGACAAGGATGTCCTCTCTCTCCAATTTTCTTCAGTCTAGTAATAGATTGCCTAGCTACATCAATAAGACGAGATGCAGACATAAAGGGGATCCAAATAGGGAAAGAAGAAATAAAACTCTCCCTCTTTGCAGATGACATGATCTTGTATTTGAAGAATCCCATAGACTCCACTCCCAAATTACTCAAGCTGATTCAAAACTTTGGCAAAGTAGCAGGGTATAAAATTATCCCCCCAAAATCAAAGGCTTTTCTGTATGCTAACAATGAGAAAAGTGTGGCTGAAATTAGGAAAGCAACTCCATTTGTAATAGCCCCACAAAAAATAAAATACCTAGGTATTAACTTAACCAAAGAAGTGAAGGACCTCTATGATGAAAACTTTAAAATCTTGAAAAAGGAAATCAAAACAGAACTTAGGAAATGGCAAAATCTCCCATGCTCCTGGAAAGATTAACATCGTGAAAATAGCAATACTTCCCAAGGCTATCTACAAATTAATCATGATACCTATCAAAATTGGAACCTCACTCTTCAAGGAAATAGAAGAGGCAATCCAAAAATTCATATGGAACAATAAAAGACCCCGAATAAAAAAAAGGCTCCTCAACGAAAAGAACACTGCTGGAAGAATATCAATACCAAATTTCAAACTCTACTATAAAGCCATAGTAATCAAAACAGCTGGGTATTGGCATAAGAACAGACCTCAGGACCAATGGAATAGAATTGAAAACCCAGAAATGAACCAACAGACCTATAGCCACCTAATCTTCGATAAGGGAGCTAAAACAATAGAATGGACGAAAGACAGCCTCTTCAGTAAATGGTGCTGGCAAAATTGGTTAACTACTTGTAGAAAACTAAAGCTAGATCCTTATATATCACCCTGCACCAGAATCACCTCCAAATGGATCAAAGACCTCGAAGTCAAAGCAGACACTCTGAAAACATTACACTTTGGAATAGGAGGAACCTTAGGTCTCCTTGGCTCAGGTCGAAATTCTCTGAATAGAGACCCAGAAACACAACAAATCAAAGAAAGGTTGGACAAATGGGATTGCATGAAGTTGCAGAGCTTCTGCATGGCCAAGGATATAGCTAGCAAGATCAATAGAAAGCCCATGGATTGGGAGAAGATCTTCACTACCCACACAACAGACAAGGGTCTCATATCTAAAATATACTTGGAACTCAAAAAATTAAATCCCCCAACAAAAAATCCTCAAAGCAACAACTGCCCAATAAATTAGTGGGCTAAAGACTTAAAGAGAAACTTCTCTGAAGAAGAAAGAAGGATGGCCAGTAGACACATGAAGAAATGCTCAACATGCCTAGCCTTAAAAGAAATGCAAATCAAAACAACATTGAGATACCACCTCACTACAGTTAGAATGGCAAAAATCAAGAACTCTAACAACAGCAGATGCTGGAGGGGATGTGGACAGACGGGAACCTTACTTCATTGTTGGTGGGAATGTAAACTGGTTCAACCACTTTGGACAGCAGTATGGAGGTTCCTCAAAAGACTTCACATAGAGCTCC
>NW_012267647.1:0-1424 GCF_000151885.1 Dipodomys ordii | reverse complement strand
CCCAAATACCTCTCAGTCCTATCTCTTAACATTAACGGACTTAACTCTCCAATTAATCGACATAGACTGTCTAGTTGGATTTAAAAACAAGATCCTTCTATCTGCTGCCTTCAGGAGTCACATCTTGCCTGTAAAAACAAACACATTTTCAATGTTAAAGCCTGGAGCAAAATCTACCAAGCAAACGGCCCCCATAAACAGGCGGGAGTTGCAATCCTAATATCAGATAAAATAGACTTCAAATTAAAGTTCGTGAGAAGAGATAAAGAAGGTCGCTACATACTAATTAAGGGATCTCTCCGTCAGGAGGATATTACAATTCTAAATATCTATTCGCCAAACAATGGAGCACCCAAATTTATCCGAGAAACACTAGGATCCCTCAAATCCTACATAGATCCAAAGACATTAATTGTTGGGGATTTTAATACACCACTCTCCCCACTAGATAGATCAACTCCACAAACACTCAACAGAGAAACCGCAGATCTAAACAGCTGCATAGATCAACTAGATTTAACAGACATCTACTGAATATTTCACCCAGCAACATCAGAATACATGTTTTTCTCATCAGCACATGGAACATTTCCTAAAACAGACCACATTTTAGGCCACAGAGCAAACTTGTCTAAATTCAGAAGCATTGAAGTTATACCTTGCATTCTCTCTGACCACAAGGGAATAAAATTAGAACTCAACACCAAAAGGCACCAAAGAAAGTCCGGTAACACATGAAGGCTGAACAACACAATGCTGAGTCATGAGTGGGTCATGGAAGAGATTAGAAAGGAAATTCAAATCTTCATGCTATTCAACAAAAATGAGCACACAAAGTACCAACTCCTCAAGGACACAGGAAAGGCAGTACTCAGAGGCAAGTTTATAGCTCTCAGCTTCTACATCAACAAATTGGAGAGATCTGAAACCAACAAGTTAATGACACATCTAAACCTCCTTGTAAAAGAGCAGCAAGATAAACCCCAATCCAGTAGAGGGAAAGAAATAATTAAAATTAAATCAGAATTAAATGAATTAGAATCCAAAAAAACTATAGAAAGAATCAACAAAACAAAGAGTTGGTTCTTCGAAAAAATTAAAAAAATTGACAGACCCTTAGCAAATCTTATCAGAAGAAGAGAACACACCCAAATAAATAAACTCAGAGATGAGAATGGAAACATCACCATGGAAACAACCAAGATTCCGAACATTATAAGGGAATACTTCTCAAAACTTTATGCTAATAAGTTTGAGAACTTAGGTGAAATGGACCTTTTCCTAGCAAATATTGACATGCCAAAACTAAACCAAGATGAGTTAAACCATCTTAACAGGCCTATATCAAGGACTGAAATAGAAAGGGCAATAAGAGACCTCCCCGCTAAGAAAAGTCCAGGACCAGATGGTTTTACAGCGGAATT
>NW_012267646.1:34858-36823 GCF_000151885.1 Dipodomys ordii | reverse complement strand
TATACTCCCTCTCAAACTTATTCACTGGTATTTAGTTAAAGTGCTTTTTGGATTTTCAAAATTGCTAGTAATTTGATAGAAGAAAGAAAGTCAAAGCCCAATAAGGTAAGTCCTGGGAAATGAGTACTTGCACAAGGGGGTATGGCCAAGAGTAGAAAGGTAGAGAAATGTAGGGATGGGTGTGTCTGTGGGGGGGCAGGGAGGTACAGAAAAAAATTCATTTTATATACCACAAAGTTTAAAAAGTAAGGTAAGGGGTGGATCAAAGTTGGGTGTAAATGTTTTAATCATGACGCAGATCAAGATGTATTGTAGACATACAAACTGCTTTGATATGTGACAAAAAATAATCAATATATATCCTACAAAATTAAGAAAAATGAGGGAAAGAGTGGGTTGGGAGTGGTGGGTGAGAATGTGGAAAGGAGTGACACTTATCCAGAAGCTCTGTATTCAAAAACTGCTTTGTTGAATGAAACTCTTGTACAAAGACTTAAACATAATAAAATACTTTTTAAAAAATGAAAGAAACCAAAACACAACAGCATGCTTGACTCCACTGTTACCTTTGGTATTTTAAACATAATTCTCCTAATTGCTCAAACCTCATCTAACCACAAAGGAAATAGTGAAAGGTGTTTCCATAGCTTTAACATGCTCTTGTGAAAGATTTTTTTAATGATTTGGGTGCAGAGACTTTCTGCAGTATCCACCCTGGATACTAGAAATACACCAAATCTACTTTCTTTCTTGAAGCACATGTATGTTCCCATGTCATGCTCACTGTAACAACCTGGAGAGAGTCTATCCTGAGTGTTTAGTCCTAAGAAATATAACAGAGTTTGGTTTACTGAGATAAGCTTGACATAATGTTGTTTGTCTAAATGTGTACTTTAATTATATCTATCAAATAATATACATAGTGTACATAATGTATACAGTTATGTGTATAACTATACACACATTTACAACAATGTATACAGTAGTATTTATAAATCAGCTTTGCTCTTTTTAGAAAGTCAATATCATACTAAAATATGGAAGTTTTAGATTTTAGACTGATACATAGTTGTTTTCAGTACTGCCTCTACCCTAGGGTCTTAATATATGGATGTGTGGTATCCTTTGCTAAGTCATCACATGATAGCTTTGAGCACAGGACTCATCACTTTTCAAATAGTTTATTCATATCATTGACTCAGTAAGAAATAAACTAATTCACTGAAATGTTTTCAGCAAAATACTGTGTTTCAGTGTAACAAAAACTTGGCACACACAAAAGCTACGAACACAACCATGTCCAACCCAGGTGCCCTTCAGGAGACAAGCAGATCAAGATAATGTGGAATATATACCCAACGAAATTCTACTCTGTCACCAGAAAGAATGACATTTGTAAGGAATGGAAAGACTTAGAAAAATATATATTAAGTGAAGTAAGTCAGACCTAGAGAAAGAAACATAGGTTATATGATTTCCCTCATTTGTAATAATTATAATGTGCCTATATATATGCATATATATGTATATATAAACCCAATGGATACTTGGACATGATAAATTCAACAGAACTTTAGATATTCACACAATGAGACCAAAGGAGGATATTCTTTTTTATAGAAATTTTTAAATTGTCATTAAGTGATTACATAAATTTCACAAATCTGACAGTATCATGAGATAGTGATACTTAGTTAAAGTCACAAATACATTCTAATCTTCATGGGACAAATTGTCTATCGCAGTCTATAAAATTTATGAGTTCTATGAGCTTTGACAATACAGTTATTTCTTCCACATTGGGTAATATGCACATTTCTTTCCTTTTGCTTAGTGCCAGCTGTTCCTTCTTTCCTTCTCATTCCCTTCTTCCCATCACTGCCCTTTAGTTGCTTAGTTTGTTTTGATGAACAACCAGTGCAGCTGATGGGTCACGCTGTTGTATGTTTTGCCCTGTTTCCCTCT
>NW_012267646.1:33806-34808 GCF_000151885.1 Dipodomys ordii | reverse complement strand
GTCACGCTGTTGTATGTTTTGCCCTGTTTCCCTCTGTTTCTGTGTCCTCCTCCTGGTTTCCCTCAGATGTGCACATATATATGACATATGTTGTCAGCAGAATGGGATCATTTAGTAATGATTTGACCAGATGAGTGGAGGCCCTTTGTTTTTTGTCTTGTTTACTTTGTAGTATCCAAAGGAGGATATTCTTATGAGAGGATCACAAAGGCTCAATAGCTATGTGCATATGTTCATACAAAATGATATAGAAATAAACTAAAGAAATGGAAACAAGTTTTTTTTTTGTACTGATTGTCCTTTGTTTTCTTTTCTGTTTTATCCTTTTTGTTGTTCTTGATTTCTGTACCTTTTATTTGATCTGGGGAGGGAAAAGGAAGAACAAAAATGGTGGGAAATATGGGGAACTACTCCAGCAATGATATTCACTATGTTGAACTATACAACTTGTGGGGAGGGGAGCCAGGAAGGAAAAACAACTGGGAGAAAATGAGGAAGGGGATGACACTGTTCAAAAAGAAATGTATTCATGACTTGACTTATGCAACTATAAACCCCTCTGTACTTCATCTTTACAATAAATTAAAAAAAACTTGGCCCTTATTGATATCTAAACAATATGCTCCATGCTAGTGGGATACAAATATGAGACATGCTATCCTAAGTTGAGAACACAGATTTCATTAATGCCATGGAACAAGATACACAAATTGGTTACAGAAATTGTGATTGTAAATCAATAAAGAAAAAACAGTACACAGAGACACTTCTCACAAAATATTGTTTCTATTTGAAATTTTATTCTGTCTAGGTTTTGTAGATAAGGCACTAAGCAAGAACATACACATTTATGTGTAAAAAAATGATAAGATCTGATTTGAAGCCTTCATTTATAAAGGTAATTTGTAATTTTCAGTTTGGAATATACAGGCCTTGAAGGAACTATGGAATTTTCAACTTTTAGAAACACTTAAAACAAGCTGGGTGCCTTTGGCTCACGTC
>NW_012267646.1:33288-33756 GCF_000151885.1 Dipodomys ordii | reverse complement strand
GACTTTTCAACTTTTAGAAACACTTAAAACAAGCTGGGTGCCTTTGGCTCACGTCCGTAATCCTACCTACTCAGGAGGCTGAGATCTGAGGATCAGAGTTCAAAGCCAGTCCAGACAAAAAAGTCCGTGAGACTCTTATCTCTAATAAACCACTAGAAAAACAGAAGGGGCACTGTGACTTGAGCACTCGCCTTGAGCTGAAGAGCTGAGGGACAGTGCCCAGGCCCAGAAGAAACACTTAAAATATACTTTGTAAATTAGGCACATTATGATTCATTATTCCTTTATTTTGCTATTTAGAAATTAGCTTACAATGAGAAGTACAAGTCGTTATGTTGAAAACGAACTTTACAACTTTGGTGGGGGGGGCGGAGAGAATTGGATGAGGGGGGTGGGGGGAGGATGGAAGGGATGGGAAGGGGAAACAAAGGAGGAGGCTACAATGCTTGATAAGAAATGTACTCATTA
>NW_012267646.1:32823-33238 GCF_000151885.1 Dipodomys ordii | reverse complement strand
AGGAGGAGGCTACAATGCTTGATAAGAAATGTACTCATTATCTTGCCCATGTATTTGTAACCCCTCTGTACAGTATTTTCACAATAAAAAAATAACAATTAAAAAATTTAAAAAAAGAAAAAAAAGAAATTAGTTTCTGAAAAGAAATGTAAATGGGATTAATGAGAGGAGAGGAATATGCGTATAATTCTATCCTTTTTGTGAAATATTTTATTGTGCATACAATTGTCCACAGAACTGACATTTATACAGAAATCTTCAAAATGAAAATATGATAAAGGTGCAGATTATATGATCATTTTTCTTGATTTTCTTCTTACTCTTCCATGGGAACAACCTCTTTAATGCTTTAGCTTTCTCAAGGAGAAAACCCTTCAAATGCCCACCAAAAATTGAAAATAAATAAATAATTGAG
>NW_012267646.1:28223-31469 GCF_000151885.1 Dipodomys ordii | reverse complement strand
AATTTGACTCACAGTTTCAAATAGTGTGCTTGACATCTACAACTACTGAAAATAAGATACCATGGTTAACATAAAACATAGTATCTACAAGAGAGAGAACTTAGAATCAAACAAATTCATAGGGGTCTAGTTAGGTGGCTTACAATCCAGCTTCCTGTTCCAGACATCTACCACGAGACTGATCTACTTCTCAGAGTCCAACTGTAAGGGATGCATTACATTGTGCTGCCAAATCCCTTTGTGAAGTGTGTTTCTTACCCAACATTAAAAATAAATTATTGTTTTACTTTCCTATAAATAGTACTTCATGCATTTTATATAAGAAAAATGGATGTAATGCCATCTTTGATTTTCTATTTATTTTAGATCTAAATATATCACCAGAACAATGAAGCTCAACTTAAGACAAATTTAAATCATAGCATAAAAATAAGCCCCTTTATTCTAACAGACTGCTACTTCTTTTTTTTTTTTTTTTTGGTCGTCGTGGGGCTTGAAATCTGGGCTTGGGCAAGGTCCCTCAGTTCTCCGGCTCAAGGTGAACGCTCTACCACTTGAGCTACAGCGCCACTTCCAGTTTTCTGGTGGTTTATTGGAGATAGGAGTCTCATGGTCTCTCCTGCCCGGGCTGGCTTTGAACGGCGATCCTCAGATCTCAGCCTCCTGAGTAGCTAGGATTACAGGCATGAGCCACCAGCGCCCGGCAGACTGCTACCTTCTATGTTCACTATGAATGCTCCTTAATGAGTTTTCATAGTGAATAACTTGAAAAAGAATACCTTTAAAATAAACTGGCTTCCCTATCTGAAGACTTGAGTAGAAATGAATAAATATAATATTTTATTATCTTGAGTTTATTTTTCCTTTCCTCCTCCTTCCCGTCATCTTAGTCCCCTTCCCCTTCCCCTTCCTTCTCTTCCTCTTTTCCCCCTGTCCCTTCATCTAGCTCTGCATTGCAGGCAAAGGTTTACAACAAAATATATACAAAATTAGTTTGGGGTGACTTTTCAGCATTTCTCTGTAAGAAATAATCTATGCTAAATTGAACTCGTCAATAGTTATCTGTACATGGTCCTAGTCGCTCTTCCCTAAAGGAGATGTTTAAATCCTCACTTATAGGAAGATCTAATAGGCATATGAGTGAATGTCACAGGCCAACAACATGAAATTAATAACCATTCATTATATGTCACATGTCATATATTTATTTCCTGGGGTCATAACAGTTTAGTCCTATATACTGCCAATGACTTTCTTGGCATACAATGCAAGATCATAGTGAAATTTTTTTGGTTGAAATTACTCAATTTGAAATATAGGTATCTCTACTTTCATAAAATAATTGATACTTGTAACATGTTATCTTGCTTTTTTAATTTTTTATGTAATTTAATCCCCAGTTTCAAATTTTTGACAGTCTATTCTTCTAGCCCCATAAGTCCTTCTTTCACAAAGAATCATGCATGCTAATTTATTATAAAGCATATATAGCAGATGGCAAAAAAGGGCTTCTAGCAATCCCCAACTGATTCACTGGGGCTCATCCCTGGAGAGGACCTAAAGACAAACTTCATCTAAGTAGATCAGTAGGAAATGTTATTTTATATTTCCAAGCTCCAAATTCTCCCTCCCCACTGACTAAGCAAATGTCATCCCCAATCATTTGTGTTGACTCATAGAAAGAGTTGGCACTGGGTCCAAACTCATAGATTCACAAAGACTTGAGTGGAAAGAGCAAGTAGAAACCAACAGCTGAGAATATCGAGAATCCGGATCAACATAACCAGCACCTCTGGTACCACTAACAAATTTTAAATAATTGGTGGCTACATTACCAGGTTGTATGTCAAATTTTTCTGCTTCTTGTCTTTTATTATTTTTGAGAAATTTCCTAAAATATCAGAAAATAACATTAACATCTGTTGGCTCTAAGTTACTATCTCATAGTTCTAATCAAATAGCTGTTAGCCAAGAACATTTTGATTAGCTAAAAAACACACCATTAAAAAATCCTCTCTACCTGTGATTTGTAAATCACTATACTAGAAAGTGCCGTAGGTTTCTCATATGAAGTTACACTCATTTGAGCCAACAAGTCATATTCTCTCGGTGCTACCGACTGTCTTTGCCCCTTCCCTAAAACCTCAACTGTTAAATCTGCTAGGGATTTATGTCATTCCTTTTACAATAAATCTAGCAATTGTTTCCTAGAGAAAATTTACAGTGTGAAGATAGTTTTTCCTAGTTCTCACATAAGAAAGTAGATACAACCTCAAGAAATCCTGAGTTGGGTGCAGCTATATAAGTTGCTATAACCCCAGGTTAACAATAAATTATAAGGACCTGAAAAAATTATGCCTGACTTGCAAGCTGTGGGTGGCATTTATCTTTCCCAATCTGCCAACACTTGTTCCTCATAACAATATAACATTTTCCCAAATGGGGTAATATTCTTGGACTAAGAATGACATGGCTATGCAGAGTATTACGAGAAGTCAATTGTGTTTTTGACTTTCTGTTTCTCTGTCTCTATCTCTGTCTCTGTCTGTCTCTCTGTCTCTGTCTCCCTGTCTCTCTGTCTCTGTCTCTTTCTCTCTCTTTCTCCAAGTCCTGGGTGCTGTCCCTTTTGTGTTCAAGGCTAGTACCCTACCTCTTTCAGCCACAACTCCATGTCTTGCTTTTCAAGTAGTTAATTGGAGATAATTGGAGATAAAAGTCCCATTGAGTTTTCTGCCCTGTCTGACTGAAATATGAGCCTGAGATATCAACTTTATGAGTAGCTAGGAGTACAGGAATAAGCTACAGGCACCCAGCTAAGTTACCTTTCTAATAGCTATTCCATTTGTAACACTTATAAGCCCTTATTTTGTCCTTATCAAAACCAATACAATTCCTGCTCATTCTAGTCATTCTTGTAAGTTTTTAAATGATATTTTCTGGTTTATTTGTGAGATGAATCATGCACATAAACACACTGGACATCAAAATGTGTGTGTGCTATTGTTGTTGTTGCAGCTATAAGCTAGAAAATTTTGGTCATGAAAAGAAAAATCAAACTAGGGTTGGCAGAAATTAAAGTAGTCCCGATTCAGCACTAACCTTACACAAAATGTAGATTCTGTTGTAATCAAATCAGACAAAGTAGATCTGGGCATAATTAGATCAGCATAATTAAATTTTCATTCTCTAAGGGAATATCAAAATGCACATGTGTAGGATTCATTATTTTTCACCTTATTTTCCCAG
>NW_012267646.1:20851-28173 GCF_000151885.1 Dipodomys ordii | reverse complement strand
TGCAGCTATATAAGTTGCTATAACCCCAGGTTAACAATAAATTATAAGGACCTGAAAAAATTATGCCTGACTTGCAAGCTGTGGGTGGCATTTATCTTTCCCAATCTGCCAACACTTGTTCCTCATAACAATATAACATTTTCCCAAATGGGGTAATATTCTTGGACTAAGAATGACATGGCTATGCAGAGTATTACGAGAAGTCAATTGTGTTTTTGACTTTCTGTTTCTCTGTCTCTATCTCTGTCTCTGTCTGTCTCTCTGTCTCTGTCTCCCTGTCTCTCTGTCTCTGTCTCTTTCTCTCTCTTTCTCCAAGTCCTGGGTGCTGTCCCTTTTGTGTTCAAGGCTAGTACCCTACCTCTTTCAGCCACAACTCCATGTCTTGCTTTTCAAGTAGTTAATTGGAGATAATTGGAGATAAAAGTCCCATTGAGTTTTCTGCCCTGTCTGACTGAAATATGAGCCTGAGATATCAACTTTATGAGTAGCTAGGAGTACAGGAATAAGCTACAGGCACCCAGCTAAGTTACCTTTCTAATAGCTATTCCATTTGTAACACTTATAAGCCCTTATTTTGTCCTTATCAAAACCAATACAATTCCTGCTCATTCTAGTCATTCTTGTAAGTTTTTAAATGATATTTTCTGGTTTATTTGTGAGATGAATCATGCACATAAACACACTGGACATCAAAATGTGTGTGTGCTATTGTTGTTGTTGCAGCTATAAGCTAGAAAATTTTGGTCATGAAAAGAAAAATCAAACTAGGGTTGGCAGAAATTAAAGTAGTCCCGATTCAGCACTAACCTTACACAAAATGTAGATTCTGTTGTAATCAAATCAGACAAAGTAGATCTGGGCATAATTAGATCAGCATAATTAAATTTTCATTCTCTAAGGGAATATCAAAATGCACATGTGTAGGATTCATTATTTTTCACCTTATTTTCCCAGTCATAGCAATGGAAATTTCAGCTGGCTCTGCCCAGTAAGAAGAGATGTCTTACCCAGAGATGGTCCTCAAAACTATCTCTGTGAAGATACTTGTAGTTTTGAGAAAAATAGAACTTGAGAATGTTCTGTTATATAAAATGAATCTGTGTTTCATCCACAATTTTAAAGAATAAAGTTTATTTATATACCAACTTACAGTCTAGGATCATGAATACTACAAATACATTATTTTGTTTTGTGGATTGATTTAATAAACAGAGTTATTATTAATGTAAACTTTGTGTGTAGCCCTCTATAGGTATTCTATAACTCTGCCATAAAGAACGTCAAGACATTATTAAAATAAGCATTAGCCTAATGCTTTTGACATATGGACTTTTCATAAATTTTACAACCTTCACCTAAATTGTTCTTTATCCTTTGTTTAAAAAAGAGGTTCTGAGGCAAAAGAGTTGGTTTTAAGTTTACTGTAACTGATACACTTTATACAATTTAAAACAAAGATTCACAAAAAATGTACTTGCTAAATCAGAACCTGAGTGAAAAATAGAATACACTTATAAAGAACGAGAAGCAGATATAAAAAGAGTGCACCAGGTGCTTGTGGCTCACACCTGTAATCTTAGCTACTCAGGAGGCTGAGATCTTAGGATCACAGTGCAAAGCCAGCCCAGGCAGGAAAGTAGCTGGGACTCTTACCTCAAATAAACCACCAGAAAAGTGGAAGTGACGATGTTTTTCGAGTGGTAGGTAGAGTGCTAGCCTTGAGCCGAAGAGCGCAAGGACACAGGGACAACTCCCAGTTCAAGCCCCACAACAATGAGTGCAATGTATAAGCTGTTTCTGCTGTAGATGTTATTATATAGCATTATACTGAAGACCCTGATAAGGAAATGAGATATTTCCTAGCCGTAGGTGATCTATTTCCTTTTTTATTTTTTTTCTTGAAGGTACTGAGATGTAAACTCCAGGTCTCATTCATCAGAACACGTACATCTAAGCCACACTTATACTTTTGTATGACAATCTATTCTTGAGAACCAGACATGTTTTCTGGGAAATTTTGAGCAAAACAGCAATGTGTTTTACTGAAACACTTTTTTGCTTTTTTAATTGTTTATTTAATTTTATCCCCAGTTTCAACTTTTTAAAGTCTATTCTTCTAGCCCTATAAGTCCTATTTTTTTTTACACAAAGAGTCATATATTGCAACTTATAAAGAAAAAAGTTTTGTCTTATCTTCTCCTAAAAACATCTCTTCTTGTTATAATCTTCCAAGTTTTTAAAATTAAATTGCAAGATAAAACAGCATTGATGTACAATTCTAAAAGACTCTTAACAACTTAAGGGCCAAATGAGGTATCTCTAGCCGATAATTCCATATATTCAGGAGGTGGATATTTAAGGATAATGGTTCAAAGATGTTGTTGATGAGACTCCACTTAAGAGATACACTGAATGAGGCAAAACTAAGAGCAACTAAGCACATAAAACAATGTTAGGAGGATCTCAGACAGAATATGTTCCAGCAAAAATTTGAGCTATGAATTGTAGAATAACTAAATAAAAATACTGAGGCTCACGTGGTATAGGACCCACCTGTCACGTGTTAGGGCAATATTCAAATTCCAACAGTACCAAAAAAGAAATGATAGATATCTAAGCCTAATAAATTTAAATGTGCAATCTAGAAAGAACACTATTAAATATGTTATTCTTTTACCTATAATGTTCTCTCAGAAGTAGAAGTTATTTGATCCGCATATCTCATCTAGTTGAGTCTCTTTCTGATACATTTCTCCATATTTATACCTCAGTCAATGTTTATTTTTCTTGGTATATAGACACTGTAGTATAACTTCTTCATGAAACTACAACTTCTAACTATGCCAAAAAAAGAAGGAAAAAAAGTCAGAGTGATACATACCATGTATGTATCATACTTCCAGGTAATTACAATTGAAAATATGCATTCTTATTGTCTGTATTTCTCAAATTACCAGTGCTGGGAAAAATATTGTCTTCTCAGCCCTACGTGTTGGCTTAGGCCTTACCTTAATGAACCAAACAAACTTAGTATCAACTCAAACTTCCACTTATTGCATACTTAGCTACAGTAATAGGAAATGATTCTAACATTCTCCCTGGTTTTCCTCTGATTTTTATCCTTATTTGAACATTAATATTTCAAATGAAGCTCAAGGCAGAAGAGTGTAGAAATTATAGAACAAAAGGACACATTTTTTTCTGCCACATGGCTCTGATGACACATCTCAGGAGTTTTCCACACTCCTCAAGCAAATAGAAAGCTATAAATATAAATGGCCACAATGTGATATGTCAAGGGGAAAAAAATCATTCTAAATAGCGATAGTGGAAACTATTTTAAAAATCAGATGTGAAAGAAAATTTGGCCTTTCATATTGTTTATGCCATTGCTATGAGATCCATCAAGCTTTAAATATCACCAAACAAAAAAAAAGCTTTAAATATCACCAAACAAAAAAAAACTCCTCTCCATAACAACAAAGAAGAACCAAGTAGAGATGGTTTATATTCATGTCCAAATTACTAGGGAGTGATATCTGATGGTGTCACTTGCTTTTTCATGACATCAACATTGTTACTTTGATCTCCATTCATTCCATAAGTTTCTAGATGCTAGCCCAATAAATATGCAAGCCAAGCAATTATGAGGCCCTGAGTTTAAATGCCTTTGCTTGCAAATAAGCAATAAAAAATAAACAAAAATGTCATACAAATTAGTTTTCCTGAGATCCATGAAGAAAAAAATGTTTGTGAATTATAATACTCAATGAATGACTTCACTTGAAAATAGAATGAACACATGTAGATTTTTCCTTGTCTTTGAGTTTACTATATATATTTTTGAAGCCAAAGGAGTCATATGCTATAGATGATTCTAGATATGAATGGCTAGTGTAAAATATAGATAGAAGAGCATGAAGAGAGATACAGGTTAGGATAGCTCAGGTGCACTAGATGGGATTTAGTGGCTGGTATGGTGATATTAGAAGGAAAATTAAATAATTTGTATACAATGAGAGTAAAATATATAGCTGTCTTTGAGAATCTATTGCAGAGATGCCTTTGAGAACTATTGCAGAGAAGAATGAAGGAAAAGAGCTGACAATCATCTGACAAGTATCTGGCTTCATGAATTAATTCTGTAATGATGGTTTTTAATCTGATTGACACACCTGGGAGAGGAAAAAGGAGAATAATTTCTATGTTCAAAGCTGAATGTTATTATATTGTTTGTCTTCATTTGCATATTTGACCATATTCCAATATCTGGATCAAGACAACACACACAAAATGTAATCTGTCTTACATGTACAGATTATGTATTAAAAACTTATGTGTTACTTATGTATTAATAATTATAAAGTAGCCTCAGGTCTTCCCACTCATCTTGGTACAGGTGGAAATTTTCTTAATAAAGACCCAGAAACATAATAAATCAAAGAATGGTTGAACAAATGGGATTGCATGACACTGCAGAGCTTCTGCGCCACAAAGGACATAGCTAACAAGAGCAATAGAAATCCCACCAATTTGGAAAAGATCTTCACTAGCCACACAACGGACAAGGGCTTCCTATCTAATATATACTTAGAATTCAAAAAATTAAATCCTCCAAAACAAGTCCTCAACACAGCAGCTGCCCCATAATAAAGGGGCTAACAACTTAAAGAGAGACATCTCTGAAGAGGAAATAAGAAAGACCAATAGATGAAGAAATGCTCAACTTCTCTGGCCATAAAAGAAATGTTAATCAAAACAACACTGAGATTCTACCTCATTCCAGTTAGAATGGCTATAATCAACGAATCTAATAACAACAGATGCTGGAGGGGATGTGAACAAAAGGGAACCCTCCTGCATTGATGGTGGAAATGTAAACTTGTTCAACCACTCTGGAAAGCAGTATGGAAGTTCCTCATAACACTCCACATAGAGCTCCCCTATGACCCAGCAATCCTACTTTTGGGTATTTACCCAAATGATCACAAACAAGGCCATGCTGAAGCCACCAGCATAACTATATTTATTGCAGCATTATTTACCATAGCTAAGATATGGAACCAACCAGAAGCACCTCAGTAGATGAATGGATCAAGAAAATGTGCTATATGGATAAAAATGGAACTCTATGCCTCCCAGAAAGAATGACACCACCCCATTTGTTAGGAAATGGAAAGAGGGGCTGGGAAGATGGCTCAGTGGTACTGTGCTTGCCTTTCATGCCTGAAGCCCTGGGTTCGATTCCTCAGCACCACATAAGTAAAATGAAAAAAGACAACCGGACCCAAAAAAAAGAATTATTAGAAATGGAAAGAAATGGAAAAAATTATATTAAGTGAAGTAAGCAAAGTCGAAACAAATATTGGTCCCATGATTTCCTTTATTTTCAATAACTAGTATAAATCTGGGACAATCTAATCAGATGAGCAGAAATGCTCAAAAGCTATGTAAATATGACCATGTAAGATGATGCTAAGCAAGGTGAACCCCAAGATATGTACACAAGAGGTTTTTCTTTATTGTTTTTAATGTATTCTATGATTTTTTTGTTTGTGTCCTTTGTATGTTCTTCCTCCTATGGTATATTCCTTGTTCTCACTGTATTTGATTTTGGTACCTTGCATCTTGTATATACATTTATCTAATTTTGGGCGGAGGGGAATAACAACCCATTGCAACAATGATACTCACAAGCCACTATCTTAGAAATGATCCTTGCAACTTCGAGGTGTGGGCAGAGGACTGTGGGAGGTGAGGGAGATAAGGGATGTTTGGAGAAAAACAAAGGGGGAGGTAACAATCCTTAACAAGAAATGTACTGATTATCTTACTCATGTAACTATAACCCCTCTGCACAGCATCCTTACAATAAAATAAAATTTAAAAAATAATAAAAAATGCAGTGTAAAATACCACAACTCAGTATGTGAGGTCCGCTCATTCTGGAGTAGGAAAAGGAACTGTGGAATAATAGTTGTGTCTCTGGAGGAAGAGAAAAGAAATGAAACTTGAAAGCTGTATATCTTCTCAGGACATGGGAGCTTGGCAATCCAATCCATGTGCATCCTGGTATTGCTGTGTCCTATTTGTTATTAGAAAAAATATACTGAGTCATCCAAATTGCCAGAAGACCACAAACAAAATGTGTAAATGTTGTTCATGATGTCAACGTGTCCATGAACTAAATACAGTACTTACCACATCATCAAAACAGTTTTGACTTTCAAATCAAATAGTAGTAGACATGTATATCAGACTTCTGAAATTATTGCCTTTAATAAATTGTTCTTTTACTAATAAATTAGTACTTTAGGATTTTCCTATTAGTCAATAGACTCTGAAGACAAATATGTTTTCCACAGCTTTTTCACAAACAGCATCTGAAGGTCAGAAGATTTATGCCCAAACTCACACAAGATAGCCACAAAGTAGTTGAGTCAGTTCAAGTAGACATTTTCAGGTCTAAGTATATCAATCTTTTCTCAATATCCTTCCACTGAAGAGAATAAAAATAGCTGTGCAGGATTTTGCATTGCTTGTCCTTGTCCCCTGATTAGTACAATTAACTTTTCTTCTTTCATAACAAAAGTACTCGCTGAGGAATTGTATGTACTGTAGCAGCAAAGATCTAGTTTAGCTCAGGTCATAAATTACCCACTAGTAAAATTTTGTAGTCCCATGGAAAAAATAATTTGGGTATTTCACTGTAATAAGACATAGACATAGTCGTAATTTTTACTCAAAACTTGTCTATAAAATTTTAATTAAATATGTACAGTATCATCATTATTAGATTTTGTTCCTACAATATCATGGTTACATAACAGTGGTATTTAATTTTCTTTCCTGAAAATCACTTTGGAATCATGCTAATTTGAAGTCGACCTCTTCTTTTCCAAAATCATACTAACAATTTTGCATGAGGTTCGGTTGGCTCAATCTCCTTGTAAATGTGAAACAAATTACTAGAAAATACAAGTGCCATCACTCAAAGGAAAAGTTATTGAAGTTTAAAGATTAAACAAAAAAAATCTATTAATCTTTCTAGTTTTAGATAATTGGGTGCAATTCAATAATGAAAACAAATTTCCTTCAACCCTTGTCAAAAGGTGAATATCTGCTCTCCATCTTCCTAATCATTTAATTTTGGAGAAACCTATTGTGATTATGGTTGGTGTCTTTTAGGGAGCAAGAGGAAGACACACATTGGATGTGATGAGAAAGACATAATCTAAGGTTTCTTTTTGGTTCTGATGACATATTACAATCATTATACCACAACTGAAAGAATCAATACTTGTTTTAAGCAATATATTGAG
>NW_012267646.1:17937-19328 GCF_000151885.1 Dipodomys ordii | reverse complement strand
GGAAATGGAAAGGCTTGGAAAAAAATTTTCCCTCTTTTTTCAATAACCAAAATCCCCATCTACCTCCCCTCCCTCTCTTTCCACAGATAAAATTACCTCTTCCTGTAAGACAACTGGGTAATAGAATTCTCAAAGAAATTCTCAGGATTTACAGCATAATCAAGTCCTTGTATTTTCATTTCGTTTTTTGAGTTAAATTAAAATATTCAAAATCAATTACCAGCATGAAATGAATATGTTATTATGTGTTAATATGCAGTGCTTCAATTTTTATTAGGTAGCTCTTAAAAATCAAAGTCTTATTCACATTGATATAGATATAAATGGCAAAAATTAGTCAAAAATTAGCCAAAAATTATGTCAAAGTAAGAAAATTGATTAAAAGATACTCTCCAAAGGCATATGAAAATGGAATTGAACTTTGAATTATGTTTAGGTTGACCATGTAGTGAACTCTAGAAACTGGGTATTCAGAAAGTGATGTTTCAAAGTGGCACAAAGGAATAAGGGACAAAGAGCAAGAAGAAGAGTAGTAGATGGATATGTATTCATTGAAAATATCTGAAATATGGTTATATACTTTAATGTAATGAACCCCAAGATAAGAACACAAGTGTTTTTTCTTGCTTGCTATTGTTTCTAACATATTTATAAGGTACCATGTGATTTTTTTTGTTGCTTTGTATGTCCGTCCCCCACAGTATAACCCCTGTTTTCAATGTACTTGATGTTGGTATAATTTGGGGAGTGGAACAAATAGTTTATTTTCTTGTGGCTTCCACTTTATTCTAAAGTATTCATGGTGTAGTCCTTAATTCCAATGAGGCAAATATCCAAACTAGCATTTCTTAAACATAAACTTATATGTAAAGCATAAGGGAATTTTGTGAAGTACAGGATATAATCAGTTAGCCCAAGAGAAATAGGGATACAGGTTGACCTATTGCAACAATGAGATGTACAAGATACTCTGTCAAAAAACAAGCTTTACAATTTAGTGGGGGGGGGGCTTGGGAAAAGGGAATATAGTTGTGGAGATCGGAGGGAATGGATGATAGGGGAAAAAGAAAGGAGGAACCAACAATGCTTGATAAGAAATGTACTCATTACCTTGTTCATATGATTGCAACCCCTCTGTACAATATTTTCACAATAAAAAACTTATTAAACACAGATAAAAACAAGAATAATGGAATATTTACAACTAGAGAGTCTAGTATGAAGGCATACTATAGATGTCCTAAGCAAATATTGCAGTATTGTTGCAAAGCATAAAGTATAAGATGCCATTTTCTCTGTCACTTTTTGCTAAAATATTCAAGTGAATATTTTAATTGTAATTCTTTAAAAGGAATGCAAGTATATGTATGTTTTTATCATAAATGTAAAAA
>NW_012267646.1:0-10234 GCF_000151885.1 Dipodomys ordii | reverse complement strand
TCCGTTGTATGGCTAGTAAAGATCTTCTCCCACTCCGTGGGCTTTCTATTGATCTTGCTAGCTAGTAACATTTATTAAGGAGATTATATTTTACTCAAGGCTTGTCAACCCAAGGAATAAAAATTGGAAAATATTTTAATATTATATTCCATTAAGTATGGCTTATGATCCAGGTATTTCACTGAAAAGATAAATGGTCTATTGCTTAAATTATCATTGATAAAATTTATTTTGGTATGCTTTTAGTAAATTAATGTTAATAAATATATGACAAAGTACTACATTTGTATCAGAATGCACCTTGTTGTAGGGCTGAGTTATCATTCAGAAGCAGAATGCTTGTTTAGAGTTTACAAGTTCCTTCGCACCACAATCCCTAACACCACAAGAAAAATGAGATAGTAATCTATATTAAAATAATATAAATTTAAAATTATTTAAATTAAAAATGTTTAAATTAATAATATCCATTCTGTGAGGGACATGGAAAAAGTACTCCACTTGGCTATACAAACTCACACTGTCGACTTAGGGAGCAATTGGATAAATTGTTCTACGTTACAGTGGGGTCTTACACATCATAAATATTCTTTTTTGAAAACCCAATAAATATATGTAACAAAAATATATGCACCAGTATAATTATGTCATGGGGTTCTCAAAAATGATGATAAAACTCCTTACATAAAAACTATTTTAACTCTAAAAACATAATTATTTTAAATAAATATTTAGATCCTCTCAAACATAGTGTTACATGGCTACTATTACAAATTGCCACAAGTCTATTTGTTCAAACATTAGACATTTTCTCTGTCACAGTTCTTGGGATGACAATACAAAATTACTTTCAAAGGGCCAAAGACAAGCTATTACTAAGTCCAGCTTTCTTGAACAGCTCTAAAATGGAATCCATTACTTGCTTTTCTTGCCTCTGGGGTTGGCTGCTCCCTTCCTGCCTGTGGCTGCCCTACACACAGCATCTTCAAATCTGCCTGGTCGCTTCTACCTTTTCCACTTTGTGTGTCAAATCTTTGTCTTTTTTTCCCTTTATGAGATAACAAGTGGATTGCATTTTGGGCCCCTGGGAAATCTCTCCATCTCAATAGTTTATGTATCCACACGACAAAAAGACTTCACATAATTTATATCTTCTAGAAAGAAGGACCTGATGATATTTGAGGGTGATTTTAGCCTATTAAAATACAATAAATTTGTCTGTAAACTGTATATAAAATTGTACACACAATCTGAGAAAACATTACTAAGAACAATTAAAATACTTACTATTAGAAAGAGACAACACTGAGAAGCCGTGGCAACCAGTCTGTTTGCAATACTAGCTTAATTCCTACTGAATGTTGGAATATCAAAGATTGCATCTAATATTGTACATTAATGATTATTCCATTCATTGCCTTTTTCTTTGTATCACTCTATCTTAAATTTTCTATCTTGTCTTACTTTGTACCATAATTTAAGGTTTTGATACTTTAGAGGAGGTATAAATTTTAATCTATATTTTAATAGTTCAGTGAATAAATATACTTCTGCATTGCTACTAGATATGCTACTTTGTTATTGGTTTGGATTTATCTTAAAAAGCCCTTGTTTGTATTGTGTGTATGGATTCTAAATGCTTTATGTCTGTCTGAATTTAATTTAGTAAACTTTAACTGCTGATTGTTCGAATGGAAATATGACATGATTTTCTTGTCATTTGAGAGCTGTATTAGATTTTCTAAAGAAAAAATGTGTTGTCAAAACAAATGCTTTCCTGGAAGAGAAGAATTGAAGCTGGCAATATGTACCTTGACACATCCTAAGGTTCATCTCATGAGGACAATCTCCAAGGAGACCATGACACCCAGCACCATTTTGAAAGATATAGTGATATTTCTTCACTTTAATAGGGAAGTAATCAAAATTCTGTGACAGAAGAAATGCAGTCATAACATTCAACTCATAACCTACAAGATTAAGAAAATTGAGGGAAGGAGTAAGACTGGGAGGGATGGGGAGAATGATGATTGTGGTTAAATTGATTAAGATGTGTTATATTCACAATCTGCTTTATTGAATGACAACATTAAAAATATGAAACTATATCCTTCAAGAGGTAAAAATAGAAACACAAAATTTGTGACAGCTTTAGAAAGATTGCTTGCCTTGCAGCAAGAGATGCAAAGAAGGAATGTGGCTGAGAGTATACACAATGGGATCAATCATGGTAAACATATCAGGATAATAGATTGGAAAATTGAATTGAAAGCATACCAAAAGTTTATGGAGACACATATTCACTTTCATATTCTGAGAGGTATTTCCAGGATATTTTAGGATTAGGAATTGAGATTGTATTTATGAAAAGAAAAATACTGTTCACCTACAATGATGTCATTGTAACACTTAGAGTTTTCTGACTGCCAGGAATAATAAATAGGGTAGCACTCTTTATTGAGAGGCCAACTTTTTGCATACTATATTTTTAGGTTTTAATTAATATCCTACAATTCACATCACCCACTTTCACAATGATGAAAAATGATTGTTCAAAATGTTACAATAGAATAATCAAAACCTGAATTAACTGTGTAGACTCCAGACTGTTCTGTAAAACACTTGGGAAGGTATTGGTATGATAAGTGTAAGGTATATAAACGAGATGGCTGAAACAAGTAGATCTGATGGAATAGTATTTGTAGTTAGAAATATTGTTGATTGAACTTGAATATAGACAGTAAAAGGAAAAGCCAAGAAAATACTTTCTCAAAACAAATGATTGCTTATTAAAATAAATATTGTTCTAAAAATGTTTAATGTGTAGGAGCATTTTCCTCTATTATTTGCATATTTTCCTATGCTATCTATGTATAGCTGTAGGCTATAAATTTATAAATGCTTATATTTGTACATGTGTATACAGGTATACATATATATGTACATATACACATTCATGCACACATATATATATTTATATTTATAATTGATATGCCTGAAATTAGCATAGAGCTAAATTTCTCACTATAAAGATCAATGTCAGATCTCTGTTTCTTTCAAAATGCCCATTATTTTTTCAGTTTATCGTTCAAATGCTATTGTTTTCTTCCTCTAATCTGACAAGAGGCAGTTATATAGTTTGTGATGGTGCTGTAAGTGATGCATAGATCAGTTCTTAAAAGTTTCTTTTTCTAGCTCAGGAGTACTGTTTCAATGAAGCCTTAGGCATAATTGAGAAATACGGTTACTATATGCTTTGAGATAAAAACCAATGCGGAAAAATTAATGTGGCATTTGGGTTTGTATGTTGAAAAAATGGTTATGTTCTTTGCTACTATACTTCTTTATTGATCAGTATCTTTACCTCTTGAGTATTATTCCCTGTGAAAGAAATGACATTGTTGAAAGATAGTGGGAAATGTTAGCAAAAGTCATGCCTCACCTCTGTGGAGTTCAAGGGATTCTTAGAAAGCTCACAACTACAAACATTATTTTTTAACACTTAACTTAATAGTCAAAATAATAAAGGAGACATAAGTATTACATTTTATATAACTTAATAAAATAACACTTTATCCAGATGGTTAAACAATGTTCTGTATACGATGAAAAAATTCTATGAAGATACCTAAGAAAGCATTGAATTTAGAATTTAATCCAATTGACATATTTTATTATGGATATGTTTCTTAAATAACATGTTACTTTATGACAACAACTACAGATTTACATGGTTCAGATGTAAGTAGTTTCCTACAAATTCTGTTGTATGCTCAACTATCTAATCATGAGATTTATTATTCTTTTTACTTATTGTTTCTGGTTGAGTAATACAGGATCTTTTATATTATAGATATAAGGCAATTTTTAAATCTAGGCTAATTTCTCTGTGAGCATTTTTCTGTGAAAAATACTCTATACTGTGTTTTCTGAGTATATTGAATAAAATGTCTTCAGAATTCGTATCCAGAAATGCATTATTGGGAATTAGATATATGAACTTTCAATTTTAATTGACATTTTTAAATGTCTATACCATACCTCCTGCATATGCGATATCATTTTGTCACTCAATTTATAAGACATTAGATCCAAGCTCTAACATCTGTTTTTTTTATATTTACCTTTGAACTGAATATCTATTTTTATATTTTACTTTCTTCCAATAAATATTTTATTAGTTCAAAAAAGAATAGATTGTGGTTTTTTTCATGGAAGATATTTTAATGGTCCCTAGATGAATTTCCTCAGTTATAATGTCAATCTTTATCTTGTTGTGTTTAGGTAATGGTGCTATGTAAAATTCATCAATATATTTACTACATGTTATTTTCCAAACCAACACATAGGTATATTGATGAAATTTACACCATATTTTGATTAAAGGCATAGTGAGATATCACATCAATTACTCAAGGTTAAGAGTTGGTAAGTAGCTGAAAAAGAGATTAAATTTCAGAGTTACTAAGATATTACATAGGTATATGAAGTTCCTATTCTACATGATGAAATTTATGTGAAAAAATCCATAGCATCCTTATAACTCATCAAAACTTCTATGACTATATTAGCGATTGTTTCAACTTTAAATTTACTTTAGAATACCTTGACTTATACATCTATTTTGTCTTCCTCATCCTAACAAAGACAAATTAAATGTACAACAAAATATGTTAAATTTTTTCCCTGTCAATAAAGCCATGGACTATTTTCAATTCTACAAAAGGACTCATCATCTTTCTTTAATTTTTCTTTCATAGCTTTTCAGCCCAACAAATAATTATTTTGCACTCCCCAGAATGTTATGTATTTAAAATGTACTTTAAAAATCTTAAGGTGTGTATAGTGTTGGTTATCAAGTACAAAGTAAACATTTTAAACTTAGTTATTTGGTTTTACAATACTGAAAATGGTGTGTTAATAGTTCCTTGAATTTCTACCTTCTTTTTTGAAACAATATAGCTGTATGCACTTTCCTATTTATTTGTGTAATTTTAGACATTATATATTATTCATTATACTATGAATGTATTATTGCTTCATTTTTGAAAACATGTTTTTGTTATTTTCATAATACAATTAACAATCAAGCAAGTTATTGAACAAGATATTATTCTTGTATGTGATAATTCATAAGAAGACAACTGTTCATTGAAAGATGAGAAAGCTTCAAAAATTGGAAGAAATTTATAGCGTACTTTGAAAGACATATTAATCAGACAGTTTAACATGAGTCACTGCAATACCTTAGAAAGATAAATTACTCATTTAAACTGTTATGTTCATAAAAAGAATAATGCAGTCTCAATGGAGAATACATGATTCATTGTGACTGAAGAACACAATGTCCCTTGATATGAATGGGAATATCACACTGAGGGAGAAAGGGGGAAGGTTAGGTCAAAGGCCATAAAAACAATGTCATTCATCAGCATATCTACTAAGATTTTAATTGGCCATGGCACCCTTCTAATTTTAATGTTAAATCCCTCTAGCCATACTAGGCAGTTTATGGCTCTATATTACATAAAACAGAAGTGGAGAAAGCCAACATTATGGTTGTTTATAACTCTTCATTTTCCCTTAATACATTGACAACCACCATTCAGTAAGAACACCAACATTATACTATACTACATTACCAGTGATGTATCCAAAATTACACTGTACTTTGTTACTATCATTACAACACTTCTTCACTATCACTACCAAAACCAATGTGACTAAAGCCACCAAGACTTCATTGTGCTAAAGATCTATGCTTTTTGGTCCTCTTGTTGCTACTAATTCTCTCTGATGTATTTTCTCTGTATAGAAGCCAAACTATAATAACATACAAATCAGAACATACAAATGCCTTACTTAAGATTGAATGTCTTCAAACAGTTCTGTAATATAATCTATATGCTCTAATTCCTCCTAAAATCTCCAAAATTAGATTTTATCATTATAGCCATAGCTATACATCTAGCATAAAATAAGGCATTGAGCCGACACTGGTGGTTCACGCCTGTAATCCTAGCTCCTCGAAGGCAAAGATCTAATGACTGCGGTTTCATGCCAGCCTGGACAGGAAAGTTCCTATGAGATTATTATCTCCAATTAACCACTCAAATACTGGTAGTGAAGCTGTGGCTCAAACTGATAGCAAAAAGAGCTCAAGTCGCATTACAGACAATAGAATAATATATAATAAAAATTACACATTGATGTAACTACTTCATTGTTTGGCAAAATAGATGTCTGATTCTTTTCTAAGTCTTTAGTTTCTTCTCTAGGAATACTTATAATTTAAAATTACTTATCAGAGATATCAATGAACAACATAATCATTTTTAGTTGTTAGTATGTTTGCATTAGAACAAAAGTCAGAAGACTATAGACTATAGGTGAAACTTAGTCTGTTCCATGATTTTAAATAAAATTGTATTGGAGTTCATTCATATTCACAATGCATTATCTATGGTATTTTATGTGTATAATAGTAAACTCTGGCAGTTATAACAGAAATCATATGATCACCAAAGCATGAAATATTTTCCATCTGGCCATTTATAATGAATACTCTCTACTTCTTAAGTAACTCATTGGATTCAGAATCTCTTACATGTTACATTCCAGTTTTCTTATTACAATATCTTATTAAAATACTAGAACCTCCAGGATCCATACCCATATATGCTTTTGATATATTTCATAATAATACCTGGAAAGTTGCAATTATTTTGAGATGAAAATATTATTTTAGCTCTTTTCTAACTCAATCACTCCTAAGCAAAGCAGAAGCAATCATATATAAAAATTGCAAGAAAAGATGCAAGGCTGGAAGTGATTGAGAAGCATGAGCATGCACAAAAAGCAGTTGCTGGAGCTCAGGTACTATAAGGTATTTAAGGAAGATCAAAAGAGACAGATCAGGCAGAGGGAAAATGCAGTTATTGTTGGCAACATGCCCATAAACAGGGCTGGAAATTTTATTTTTTTCAATTTTTAAAATTATTATTTTAAATGGTTGCACAAAGGAATTGCCATTTACATATGTTCATGATTACATTGTATATGGATAGATGGCACCACAGTCACCATTCTCACCAATATCTCCCACACCCACATCTTCATTCACTCTTCTTAATTTTGTAGGCTACACATTAGATTGTTATCTGTATTGTCCCCCTCTTTGCAGAAATTTTCTATATTCTGAATCCTCTATACTTCAAAAGCATTTCATTCATATTATCACAATCTTATGATTGCATCACATTTCCTTGAATTTCATATGAAAACCTTGGGAGTTGGAAATTCATAGAACACATGGAACACAGAACATGTGTAATAGAGGTAACGGACATTTATGAAACATGTAACATGTCTGTTATCTCTGTTTAGAATTTTGGCTTCTGTAGCTCTACAGTGACTTCAGACAAATTTTTGCAGCATGGACTTCACTAACTCCTATTTATCTGATCATCCCATGAGATGAGAAATTAGAGAAGACAGTCATTATCTTTTTCTGATACTCTGCACAGTCAGAAGCAATTAGCCTATTATAGAGCTTTTCTGTCTTATGCCAGTGTCCTATCTCTGGAAATTGAAAATATAGACAAGTTGCGTCACTAACCATAATGGAAAATGAAAATCGTTTTGCTGTTAGTGTCTGTTAGGGACAGCACACACTTCAGTGTAAGACCTCTTCAGCCTTGTACCATAACCAGACAAGACTAAACACTGGATTTTGCTTTGCACAACATTCCATTTAGGTAACCATGCTTGGCACAAATTTCTGATGAAATAAGGAATCTTAGATAAAAGTACAGACATGTAAACGAAGACGTTATCTAATTAGAGTAAATATATAGTTCACTGAAATGTATTTGGATTTTGGGGTTGTTTGTAATATCAGGAAGATGCCACTAGAGTACATGATAATTCTGACCAAAGTAGGAAAGTTTTAGCGAGTGTTCTACAGAAGTAGAGATGTCAGTCACCATCACGTCTTCCCCTCTTTTAGTAAACCCTGAATGTCAGAAATTGGTCCTGAATTCCAGGCAAAAGTACCAGGATTCTTGAGAGACATGGAATGACAAAATGGCATTGGGGGGGGGGCTGGTTGTAGGGCCTGAATTCTGGACCTGAGCTCTGTTCCTCAACTCAATGCTAGCGCTCTACCACTTGAGCCATAGCGCCACTTCCGGCTTTTTTCTTATGTGGTGCTGAGGAATCGAACCCAGGGCCTCATGCCTGCAAGGGAAGTGCTTTACCAGTGAGCCACCTTCCCAGCCCCATCTACGTTATTCTTTTCTGGCTATTCAGTATTTAGAATTGGGAAAATGTAAAATACACTTGCCCTATAATGAGGCTGAATGAGGACATTTATGAAATTTACTTTGGTATAATACAAACCATGATAGGTTATTTTACTCAAATATAAATAAGAATTGTTCAAATTTTCTGTTTAAGGACATGGCAAATTTCTACCACCCTTTGGAAAAGAAAATGCTAGCAGAGAAACCTAGCTTTGACATCTTTAGTTTTGTCTCAGTGTGTGCGCTCAGGAAACAAAGTGCTTGTTGCTCTTGGGTGAACCATGGATATTGAACATCTGTTCTTTGAAGAACTTGATATTGTTTGGCTCAGTGATTTCTATGTAGTGCTTGCACCTCTTTAAAACAGCAGTGAGCATAAAAATACAAAAGTACTAAATGTCAGCCTGTGGTGTGGAGCCACCTGGATTTTTTTTGGGGGGTCCGGTCGTTAACACTGATTAGCAATAGGTGTAGAACTTTGAAGTGCCATCCAACGTAGTGTCATAGCTTAAGTTCTAATGGAATAATTTTAGAGTAAATCTCAGAGAGATCTACTTAACTCACAACTAAATATATATGTGTATCTTTAGATATACTATATGGGTAAAGGTATATAATATTTAAAATAATTTTTAAGTACAATGTGATGAATATTGTTAAATATTTGTTATTAGGCTTAATAAAGTTTTACAATGATTATAAGTATTATCTAAAATAATTGTAATTTAAGAATAGACATGCAGTATTTTCTTGTGAAAATTACTCTTCTAATAACGGAAAAAGGACATGAAGTTTGAGGCTATCTTGGATCAAGTATTTGGCTCCTATTATCTCTTCAATTTCTGACAATTCCATGTGATTTTCTTATGTATTCTGTGCATTCTGTTTATCACCTGTCAATATGCAGTCATACTATGCTAGTGCAGTAATCAAAGTAGCAAGTATAACCTCCAAGATTCCTCAGAATTATTCAACAGAGGTGGAAATGTCCATCTACCACCTGGATCAGTTTGTCCCTGTGATCCTTTGTGTACTCATTCTCTCTGGACAACCATTTCTTGTTGTTTATAAATGACTTCTTTATTTTGATGTTATTAGTATCCACAAAATATTGCAAAAACTTAATTTTTAATCCTCACATTCAGTAGGTTTTGGATTTCTGTTAAGTCGTGGTACATAGGAGTCTCAATACAATGTCGATTTTTGAGAAGAACGCATCTTGATTAATGTCACTTCTTTCATCTCTCCTCCACATCTCTGCCAATCCCACTCATCCAATCAGGTTTCTTAATATTATTTTCACAGATATTTTCAACCTTCCTCTCTCCGTTTATCTGTCCCTACTCCTTGATCTCCCTACCCTATGTGGTTCTGGAGAGCATCTGCCACTTCTGTACTGCAAGCTGGCTCAGTAGTGTGAGAGCGCCCAGTGTCTCCTTGAAGAGGCAGAGCCTTCATGAAAATAACTCTGCCATTACCACGGTGTGCAGAAGAAGCTTTCACAAGATGAGTGGGATTAAACAAATCCTGGAAGCCAAGGAAGATAAAATGGCCTGGGGGCTGGGCTGGGGGTGGGGGTGTTGTATGGGGAGGAAGGAGTGGAGAAGACCCTGAACCAGGCCTTGGAACTTCTGAGAGCACAGACTTCAGTCTCTCCTGTGTAATTTCCTGGAGAGCTACTCCCCGGATAAAGCAAAGAAGCCTGTCAAGAACTAGGTGAATAACTCTGGCAGCCGTTCTGGTTCGGCTTTGTGCAAATCTCTTCCAGTATCTCACTCTACAAGCATGAGACAATCAGGAGGCCTGCTCCACACGAGGGTCTCCCTTCAGCCACCTTCCAGTCAGTCTTGTCCTAAATAAAAATTATATATATATATATATATATGTATATGTATATATATACATATATTTCTTGAGCTCTTTCTGTAGCT
>NW_012267645.1:49444-50026 GCF_000151885.1 Dipodomys ordii | reverse complement strand
AGTCAGCCCAGAGGAGAAAGACTGTAACCATCAAAAACCTGGAAGTGCAATGTGGTTTCAAGTAGTAGAAGTGGTAGGACACTTGACTTGAGCAAAAAAGCTCATAGAGACAACAGTGAATCAAGACTAGGCACAGGTTTAAAGCTACTTACAAATACTAGAATAACTAAGAGAAGTCCCATCCTTTTCAAGTGGAAACAAGAAGAATCCAGGGAAGGATAATATAACAGAAACAGATATCTGAATATGTTCACACTGTAATTTTATCTCAATAGCAATCTATTATGCTTTAATTCTGTAAGTTTTTTATTGTAAAAATACTGTACAGAGGGGTTACAATTACATGGGCAAGACGAGTACATTTCTTATCAAGCATTGTAGCCTCCTCTTTTGTTTCCCCTTCCCATCCCCTTCCCATCATCCCCCACACCCCCAATCCTCCCTGCTCCCCCCGCCCTGCACCAAAGTTGTAAAGCTCATTTTTTGCCATAACGACTTGTACATCTCATTATTGCAATGGGTCCACCTGTATCCCTATTTAAATGATTTGTTTTCCCCTTCCCCTCCACAAATTATACCGAC
>NW_012267645.1:42936-44286 GCF_000151885.1 Dipodomys ordii | reverse complement strand
CACAGGCAAATCAGTCATATCTTGGGTATTCAACAAGCTAATTCTCCCTAATTCCAAAGAACCCTTTATCTAAAGAATAGTCCTTTATCTTCCATGCCCAGGCCTAAGTTTTTAATAAATAGTAATAATATTTGATGACCAAAAGGTCTATCTAATAAAACCTTCAATTAATATTTACATGTATTATTCTTGTACACTGGTCAATCAGGCAGTAACTGTGAAAAAGGCTTTCTTTGCCACCGGAATTATAGAAAGCAATTGACTAGTTGTTATGGACAGTTTCCAATTTGGAGCTCAACATTTATGCATGCTTAATGCAGTTAAACCCACACTTACTGTGCACACTTATATTTTAATATGAAATGGTCTTATCATAAAGGTCATTATCAATTTAAAGGTTGGACACCATATCTCAATCAGGTCTAATCAAAATACTGACCTTTTAAAACTAACTCTAGGCACTGGTTGCTCATGCCTATAATCCTAATTATTCATGAGGCTGAGATCTGAAGATCACATCACAGTTCGAAGCCAGCCTGGGCTAGAAAGTCCCCATAACTCTTATTTCCAATTAACCACCAGAAAACCAGAAGTGGTGCTGTGGCTCAAAGTAGTAGAGTGCTAGCCTTGAGCAAAATTGCTCAGAGACAGCGTCCTGCCCCTGTATTCAAGCCAAACAACTCAAAAAAAAAACAACAAAAAACAAAAACAAAAAAAAAACTCTGGCCCAAACCAAGGGGAAAATAAGGGACAATTTTAAGTTCAAGTGTCAAAAAAGTTTTGAGATTTGGTTAGTGATAGTTTATGGATTTTGACAAATATGTTTACTACCTTTTACAATAAACATACCAGTAATATTGCTTTTCGTTCTAGAAATAGGGTTATTTTATTTTCTCTAAAACTGTCATCTGAGCCAGGCACTAGTGGCTCATGCCTGTAATCCTAGTTACTCAGGAGGCTGAGATCTGAGGATCGCAGTTCAAATCCATCTTGAGTACAAAAGTCTCTGAAACTCTTATTTCCAATAAACCACCAGAAAACCGGAAGTGTCAGTATAGCTCAAGTGGTAGAGTGTTCGCTTTGAGCTGAA
This sequence comes from Dipodomys ordii, assembly GCF_000151885.1. NCBI lineage: Eukaryota > Metazoa > Chordata > Mammalia > Rodentia > Heteromyidae > Dipodomys > Dipodomys ordii. The sequence goes on along the minus strand of NW_012267645.1, from coordinate 43,196 downwards.
GAGCTGAGGGACAGCGCTCAGGCTGTGTCCCCCGCTGTGTCCTGCTGTGTCCCCCGCTGTGTCCCTGCTGTGTCCTCCGCTGTGTCCCGCTGTGTCCCCACTGGGTCCCCCGCTGTGTCCCCACTGTATCCCGCTGTGTCCCGCTGTGTCCCCACTGTATCCCGCTATGTCCACGCTGTATCCCGCTGTGTCTCCCGCTGTGTCCCCCGCTGTGTCCCATGCTGTGTCCCCGCTGTATCCCTCTGTGTCCCACTGTGTCC
>NW_012267645.1:37924-38224 GCF_000151885.1 Dipodomys ordii | reverse complement strand
TCCCGCTGTGTCCCCGCTGTGTCCCGCTGTATACCACTGTGTCCCGCTGTGTCCTCACGGTGTCCCCTGCTGTGACCCCGCTGTGTCCCCCGCTGTGTCCCGCTGTGTCTCTGCTGTGTCCGGCTGTGTCACCCGCTGTGTCCCCGCTGTGTCCAGCTCTGTCCCGCTGTGTCCCTCATTGTGTCCCTCTGTGTCCTCGCTGTGTCCCCGCTGTGTCCGCGCTGTGTCCCCCTGTGTCCTGCTCTGTACCACACTGTGTCCCGCTGTGTCCCGCTGTGTCCCCGCTGTGTCCCGCTGTGT
>NW_012267645.1:36433-37874 GCF_000151885.1 Dipodomys ordii | reverse complement strand
TTTTCCAAATTGTAATTTATAATAAGGCCATTTAACTTCACCAATCATTTAATCCATTTAATATTTGATTTCTCTCTTCTTTAGTCTCTATTTTGTTTATTTTTAAACTGAAACTATCATATCTGAATCACATCCTAACAATCCTTTCTTTGAAATATATTTCCATCCCTTCATTGCCACTTCTTCTCATCTATACTACCCATACCTCATCATCCAAGATATAAACAAATTCAGAGAAGATGGATGAAAAAAGACCTTACAAACAAACTCATCAGGAATTAAGGAGTAGCTATACTTATAACAAAATCAATTGCAGGTCAAAATCAGTAAGAAGAGACTAAAAAATTATCACCTCATATAAAAAAGGGAATGAATGTTCCATGAAGAAGAAATTATGGGGGTCAACATATATGCACTTAATAGAGAAACACCAATTCAACAAACAATCCTGGACTTAACAGTACTGACAAAACGCAAAATAAATAAAAATTAAATAATAAAATCCATTTTGTTGTATTATCATTCACATCTAAGGTGAATCTCTAGTTAACTTTTTTCTTGGTGAGCATGAAATATAGATATGAATCTAAGTAACTTGGAAGCCATCTTGGCATCTTGCTATTAATTATAGATGGGGACTTTCCAAACTCTAGAGGTTATAGAGGACACTCTTTGGACTATAAAGATTGTCATGGGCTCCAGGAAACTACCACTTCATCTAGGTAATTGGGGTCTTGATTGTCCTTTATTGTCCCTATGAATCATCACTTTATTAGAGTTAAGTATCCCCACCTAATCGCTTAACCTATATATTATCACTTTGTTAGAGTTAAGTATCCCCACCTATTTTGCCTATGTATAACCATTTTATTAAGAATAAGTATATTCACTTTGCCTTTGTATAACCACTATTATTAGGAATAATATCCTCATTTAGCTTGTTTTGTTTTATATATGACACTTTTGTTAGATCGTTAAGATTTGGTCTTCACCTCAAGTATGCGTGCTTGTCTTTAGAAACTATGTGCTAGCTCTGTTCTGGGCTGCTGGTCTTTTAGACAGGTGTCCACCATGCGATCACTGGCTTTTTAATAAATACTGCAAATTCGACCTTTTAAATTGTGGCACCTCTGAATCCCGATAATTGAGAGTACCTTACAACAAGAGTACAGTGTTAAAGTCTTCCATTAACAAACACATTTTACAAATACATATACATACAGAGATACCTACATATCTATATGTATATATACTTATATATCTGTATGTATGTATATATATATATATATATATTTCCTCTAAAATCAGGAACAAGACAGGATATTCATTTTCTCTACTAATTTCCAATAAAGTGTTGAAATTCCTAACCACAGCAATAAAAAGAAATGATACAAAAGGAACCCAAAGAGGGAAAGAAGTAAGGAAACTATCCTCATAAACA
>NW_012267645.1:31250-31594 GCF_000151885.1 Dipodomys ordii | reverse complement strand
ACTGTTAGTGGGAATGAATGTAGTGTAATATTCAGGAAGACAGATTGAATATTCCTAAAAACTCAACATACAACTAGCTTGTGATCAAGCAATACCATTTTTGGTCATCTATCCTGAACATTACAAGTCAGTTTGCAGTAAAGACTCTTGAACATCTATGTTTATTGCTTCACTGCTTACTATAACCAAGGAAATCAAACAGCTCAATGCTCTATGAGCGGATAATGAAAATGTTGTGTGTAATATATATATACACATACGTACAACACTTTTAAATCAAATGTATAGCAGAAATTATTGCTCCTTTTAAATTCTTTAATAACTGATTAATAAGAAAGTCAAAG
>NW_012267645.1:24550-26045 GCF_000151885.1 Dipodomys ordii | reverse complement strand
TGTATGTTACCAACTTAAAGAAAAAATAAAATAACAACTAAAATAACAACTCAGGGACACATAACATAGCAAACAGATTCTTAAGGGGAATAAGGAATATTAAATTTGGCATATAACCAAGAAATCACACAGAAGAAAGTCAAGGTGGAAAAGTGCATAGAGGAGGAAGAAAGCTAACAGTTCTCTGGACCAGGAGAGGGAATAAGAAGTCAGCACGTCTTTTGATTTTTATCAATTTTTATCAATTTATCCCACCTAGGGATCCCTAAATTCAATGGTAGGAAAAATAAACCAAAATAAAGAGAAAATAAGTGAAATGAGGCAAAGCCCTCAATCAAATCTCATGTTTTTAAAACATGTGGTTTCAACTAGAGAGAAAATAATGGTAACAACAATACCTAACTGCTAGCCAGCTACTGGAGGTTCACACATGCAATCCTAATAACTCAGGAGACAGAGATATGAAGACTACAGTTCAAAGACAGCCAGAAGGTCAAACAGATCCCTTTACTCCAATTGAACAGCAAAAAACTGATGTTGTGATGCAAGTGGTAGAACTCCAGATTTGAACAAAGAAGTTAACTGAGGAAATGAGATCCTGAATTGAGCTCCAGTTCTAACATAAAGCACACACCAGCAAATGACTAGCATGTTGCTGGCAATAATAGGAAAGGTGCTACACTTAAATCTGTATTTCATAGCTAAAATATAAATAAATTCATATATAGTTTAAATGAAGTCATGAAAGTATTTGAAGAAAACAGACATCAAAGCAAAGCACAAAAATAAAAGGAAGAAAACACCAATAAAATATTTGAAAAAAATCATTTTTATATGTGTGGGGCACATGGGCAGCAAAGTTGTTTATGTTAAAATCTGATTGGGTATCACCATCAGGTTTAGTGACCTCAGTGTGTGAACAGCTTGTGGACAGCAGGGAAAGTATAGAAAGCTTAGGCGCATGATAGGGTGACCTCTACAGTGATTGGTTAGTTCCTTTTCCTCCCCTTTTATGCCGTGCAGTTTTTTGCTTTAAAAATGCTTGCTGTGTGATAGTAAGTTCCTGCTTGACTTGACTCCCTGCTACATCTGACTGTCTCTGAGGCTAAGGGAGGCTGGGGAATGGGCAAGTGGCCCACTTACCTTTCCTCGGACCCTGTCTGTCTTCCATGGGATGGACGAAGACCCAACAGGTATGTTTATGTTTTATAAAAATTAATTTGCAATACATTTGATAGCTAATATCATAAACTTTTTAAAAGGTTTTAAAGCCTTTAGATACAAGTCTGCAGGCAACAAAATGAATGCTACAGATTTTTTTAGTTGTTTTTCAAAACTCACTAAAATGAAATCTTTCTATTCTACAGTGGTGCCTCACATTTTTAATCATAGCATCTCAGAAGGCTGAGGATCTTAGTTCAAAGACAGCCCAAGCAAGAATGTCCTTCTAATTATACACCAAAAAGCTACAAGTAGAGGTATAGCTCAAGTTGTA
>NW_012267645.1:22547-22956 GCF_000151885.1 Dipodomys ordii | reverse complement strand
GGGAACCATATGGCAAAGGTGCTTTCTATCTATGCTACATTTCATTTTGTTAGTCACTGAAGAGTTAGTGATGGCATTTTAGGTACAGGTTCAATAGTAACAGTGGGGCAATAACGATGCTTTAGATGATAAGACTATTAACATGTGATAGTTATACTGGAATAAATTTGTGTGCATATGACAACACAAGGCTGATAGCTCATCACAATTCTATCACAGCTTAGTGTTCAGACAAACATGAATGCTAGAGTTGTACAAAAAACTGCAGACGCTAATCTTACTGAATTCTGTTCAGGATGTGACACTGCTACTTTCTATTATAGCTACAGTAATCCAGAGGGCAGTGGATTTCAGTATGGCCAAAGATTACTTCACTTGTGAATCTAGTCATTTGGGCTGAAATCATTGA
>NW_012267645.1:17415-20897 GCF_000151885.1 Dipodomys ordii | reverse complement strand
GCTTGAACCTCACACTTGGCATTGTACCGCTTGATTCATGCCTCAATAAGTCATGGCTTAGAGAAAACAAAATGTATTTGAAGGTGAATGTTAGCTTTCTATTAGTGTATCTTCACAGGCAAAGGTTGAAATTTCTGAGAGACCATTAGGAGTAGGCACCATCTGTTTTTCTGCATAATTTACTTCCAGAAACTCAAAAAAGGGGTTATATTTTTATATAACTACAAAATATTCAGTTTTAGATTTCTGCTCAAAGGTTTAATCAAATAAGATGTTGCCTTGATCAACAATAAAAAAAAAGTAGTGTGGGCTTCCTTTAATGATTATTTCTAATTCAGATTAAAATAGGCCTGAAGAAAGTTTATTTGTAAAGCTGGAAATTCTGATAATTACTCTAATTCCCTTATAAATAAAACACTAAAGCTTTCTATACATGTTCCTAATAATTAAATGTACCTTACTTGTATGTAAAGTTCTTTTGAATTTTCATTCTATACAATGTTTTCTACATATGAAATACATATTTTATATCTATTATACTATTCTATTATTGAATTAGGTGTGTACACCTATTGTGTTATGTTTTTTATGACTTTATTCTACTTAAATTTCAATTTTATCAGTAAAGTTTTGTCTTCCTCACATCCTTACTACTGATCTTATGCCAGCTACTCTTCTTATTCTTACTGTCCTCCACAGGTGCTCATAGGTACTATGTATAGTTGAAATCTCCTATGGTGTGATTTGATCTTATGGGCCTTATTCCTTGTCCCTATGCTTTATTTCCTCAGTATTTTAATACTTGGCAGCTTAGGAATTGTACTTGTGCCATCTTCCCCTCTTTGTGTGTTCTAGATGAAAGTGTACATCTGTGATTATTTGTGTCACTGAAGGTTTTAATAAGAATTCTTTGAAATATTTGGGAGAGCTGAGGAGGTTTTGGGAGCACAGGATGCAAATAAAAAGAAAGATCACTCAAAATTTGGGGACCTGAAAACAATTGTTTTCAGGTCCCCAAGTTTTGAGTGCTCTACACCTTCCCCAAAGGAGAGAAAAGCCGCTAAATAGAAATAGACTGCATTTTTCTCACCCAGGCATCTCTGGTCTGCATCCATCAGGGCTTAATGCCACTCACACTGTCCACAGAGCCCAGACCAATTTGTTTCATCCAATTCTGGGAGAGCTGATCTGTGTTAGTCAGCTCAGGGAGCAAACGACATGATAGAGCACTCCGAAATTGGTGACCTTAAAACAGTTTTAAGGTCCCAAAGGGAGGATGCTCTACTCCTTCCCCAATGGAGAGACAAGCCTCCAAAAATACATGGACAGCACCGACCTTTCTCACTAAGCCCTAATCTACATCCTGTTCCACATACTGTCAACAATAACAGGTCCAATTATATTCCTTGCAATTCTGGGAGAGCTGAAAAGTGTTTGAGAGCACAGGATGCAAACGACTAGATAGAGCAACACAGAAATTCGGCGCCTTAAAACAAAATTGTTTTTCAGGGCTCAAATTCTCAATGATCTACATCTTCCTCAAAGGAGAGGTAAGCCTCTAAATACAAGTAGACTGCATCTTTCTAACCCAGGTTTCTCCGGTCTGCATAATAGCTTGGCTGAAAGCCACTTATACTGTCCATCCACAGGAACCAGTCCAATTTTGTCTTCCAATTCTGGGAGAACTGACCAGTGTTAGCGAGTTCAGCATGCAAACGAAAGTTTGAGTAAAGCAGAGAAAGTCAGATAAGGTGATGTTAATGAACTGAACCCTAATATATGTATTCGAAAGTTTTTTTTATTTGTTTTCAAGCGATTGTTTATGACACATTCATAAGATCATTTCTTTTTTACTTTGTAAGTCTCTCCACCATTTTATAACAACTGTTTCACTGTATTTCATGTCGGTATAATTTGTGGAGGGGAAGGGGGAAAACAATTCGTTTCAATAGGGATACAGGTGGACCCATAGCAAAAATACGATGGACAATTCGTTATGTCCAAAACGAACTTTACAACATTGGTTTGTGAGTGGTGGGGGTATGGGAGAGGGGAGGACTGTGGGGGAGGAAAGGAGGAGGATGGGAAAAGGTGGGAATGGGAAACAAAGACGACGTTACAATACTTTATAAAAAATGTACTCATTATCTTGCACATGTAATTGTAACCCCTCTGTACATTGTTTTCTAAAAAAAATAAATGAACAAATAAATAAATTTAAAAACAAGAAAAGATGGAGCACTCAGAACATGGGGACTTTAAAACAGTTTTAAGGCCCCCAAGCAATGAGGGTTTAATCCTTCCCCATAGAAGTGACACGCCTCTATAGAGAAATTGACAGCACCAATCTTCCGATAAGCTCTGGTCTGCGTAATAGCAAGACAGAAAGTGTCTCATCCTGTCTACAATCACAGGTTCCGTTTTTCTCCTTACCACTGGGAGGGTTGAAAAGTCTTTGAGATCTCAGGTTGTAAACGCCAACATAGAGCACTCAGACCTTTGGTGAGGTAAACAATATTGCCCAAGTTCTGAAGGCTCTACAATTCCTCAAAGGAGATACAAGCCACGAAAGAGAAATAGACAGCATGGTTCTATCACAGGCGACAACGGTCTGCAGCCTAGCAGGGCTTCAAGCCCCTTACACTGTCCACAGTAACAAGTCAGAATTTTTCCCTTGCAGTTCAGGGTGGGCTGACCAGTGTTAGGATGCTCAGGATGAAAACGACAAGATAGAGCACTGAGAATTTGGGGAACTTAAAACAAAATTGTTTCATGGCGCCAAGGTTCTGAATGCTCTATACCGTCGACAAAGAAAAGACCAGCCCCTGAAGAGAAATAGACAACATCATTTGGTTTCTAGCAGCCCCTGTGTGCATCCTGGCATGGTTCAAAGCCCCTCTTGGTGTCACCATCCCCTGGACCTTGCTTTTTACTTGCAATTTTGAGAGAGCTGTGCAAGGTTTGGGAGCACAGGCTGTAAACAATAAGAGATTTTCTCAGAATTTGGAGAACATAAAGAAAATTGTTTTAAGGTCTCCAAGCTCTGAGTGCTCTCAACTTTTCCCAAAGCAAGACAAGCCACTGAGGAGAAATAGAAAGCATTGTTTTGTCCTAGTCAACTGTGCTCTGAACCTTAGCAGGGCTTAATGACCCTTGCACTATCCACAGTAAACAGTCCAAACTTTGTTCTTCCAATTCTGGGAGAAGTGACCATTGTTAGGGAGCGCAGGTACAAACGATAAGATAGAGTACTCAGAATATGGGGACCCTAGAACAGTCTTAAGGCCCCGAGGGAAGGAGGGCTCTACACCTTCTCCAAAGAAGAGCCACCCCTCCAAAGAGAAATTCACAGCACTCATCTTTCCCAAGAAGCTCTGCTCTGCATCCTAGCAATATTGAAGGTGCCTCATTCTGTCTACAATAATATGTGAAATTTTTTTCCTTTTAATTCTGAGAGAGGTCAAAAGTGTTTAGGAACTCAG
>NW_012267645.1:7812-14726 GCF_000151885.1 Dipodomys ordii | reverse complement strand
TGAATGCTCTATACCTTTGAAAAAGGAAAGACCAGCCCCTGAAGAGAAATAGACAACATCATTCGGTTTCTAGCAGCCCCTGTGTGCATCCTGCCATGTTTCAAAGCCCCTCTTGGTGTCACCATCCCCTGGACAACCCTTTTTACTTGCAATTCTGGGAGAGATGAGGAGGGTTTGGGATCACAGGATGCAAACAACAAGAGAGAGTGCTCAGAATTTGGAGAACATCAAGAAAATTGTTTTAAGGTCTCCAAGTTCTGAGTGCTCTCAACTTTTCCCAAAAGAAAGACAAGCCACTTAGGAGAAATAGAAAGCATTGTTCTGTCCCAGTCAACTGTGCTCTGAATCTTAGCAAGGCTTAATGACCCTTGCATTATTCACAGTAAACAGTCCAAATTTTGTTCTTCCAATTCTGGGAGAAGTGACCAGGGTTAGGGAGCGCAGGTACAAACGATAAGATAGAGTACTCAGAATATGGGGACCCTAGAACAGTCTTAAGGCCCTCCGGGAAGGAGGGCTCTACACCTTCCCCAAGGAAGAGACACCCCTCCAGAGAGAAATTCACAGCACCCAGCTTTCCCAAGAAGCTTTGCTCTGCATCCTAGCTATATTGAAAGTGCCTCATTCTGTCTAAAATAACAGGTGAAATTTTTTTCTTTTAATTCTGAGAGAGGTCACAAGTGTTTAGGAACTCAGGATGCAAAGAGTAAGATAGAGCCAGGCACTGGTGGCTCACAGCTGTAATCCTATGAACTTAGGAGCCTGAAATCTGAGGAACACGGTTGCAAGCAAGCCTGGGCAGGAGAGAAGGTGAGACACTTATCTCCAATAAACTACCAGAAAACCGGAAGTGGCGCAATAGCTCAAGGTAGAGCGCTTGCATTGACTTGAAGAGTTTAGGGACAACGCCCAGGCCTAGAGTTCAAGCCCCAGGACCGACAAAAACAAAAAACAAAACGAAAGTATACAGAGCACTCAGAACTTCAGGGATTTAAAACATTATTGTTTGACGGTGACCAGGATCTAAATGCTCTACATATTCCCCAACAGTAATACAGGGCAGTAAGGAGAGTTAGAGAGCATCGGTCTGTCCCAGGCATCTTCGGTCTGCATCCTTGCAGGGCTTCAACCTCCTCACACTGTGACCCGTCCAGCAGGCCAGGTAATTTTGTGGGGGATTCGAGGGGGCACCTCCTGAAAGAACCAAGGGGGGCGAGAGAGGATCGAGACCAAGCGCATTAAGAAAGACAGAGCCGTTCTGAGTTGTGTCAAGGTCTGCTTTATTAAAGTGAGGCAGGGTTTATATACCCGAAGGGACAGGGGAAGGGAAAGAATGAAAAAAACTTTGCAGAAGCAAGGGTGAGAAGTCCCGGGGTCAGGGATGGGTCGTGCTTATCCTTTTAGCTGTTGTGCTCATCTTAAAGGTATCTCCTGTGATTTCTTTAAGAGACATTTATGGTTATCCAGGCGCCGTCTGCTATGGGCTGGAGATAAGAGAAGTTTTATTGTTAGTCAAATGTTGTTTGCTTAGGGCTGGGGGAATATTTATGGTTAGCCAAATATTGTTTTAGGAAGTTATCTAAATGTACACCTTGGAATTTCTGAGAACGGCTACTTGTCAATTAGGTGTTTGAAAGAGGCCAGAGCATTCTCAGGCAGGTTTCGGGTCTCCAACAATTCCCCCTCCTTTTATAAAAATGGCCAGAGTTGACTTTTGGCCCGACTGAGAGAACCCCTGTCTTAGGCTATATGGGGTGCCTCCTGCTTCTGGCAGCGTGCCATGTTGAGCCGGTCTCGACGACCTCTGTACGCTGTGCCTCCAGCGCAGGCCCCATACTAATCCCGTCATTGAGTACTCTCTAGCTAGCCCCGGGGGGGAGGTTGGGACCGTGAGGCGCTGAACCTGAGCCCTTGCTCTGCCTCAACAGCCTGTTCTTGGGTTTCTACCCGATGGTAGTGTACTGAAACGGTTTTGGTAAAGGTCGAATTGATCTGATTTTTAATAAACTGGGTTAGTCGTTGAAAAGCCCAAGGGCCAAAAGCAAGGAAGAGGAGGAGGGTAATTAAGGGGACGAGGAAAGGGAGTAACGTGGACAGCAGAGAGTTATGACTGATCCCGCCCCCGACCCAGCTCCCAGCTCCGGAACTCCAACTGGAGAGGAAAATATGTCTTTGTTTTAGACGTTTTTGTAATTTTTCCACGGAGTCCCTCACCACCCCAGTGTGGTCTGCATAAAAGCAGCATTCTTCTTTTAAGGCGGCACATAGGCCTCCTTCCTTTAAAAACAATAGATCCAGGCCTCTCCTGTTTTGTAGCACTACTTCTGAAAGTGAGGTTAAGGATTTTTCTAAAGCAGAAATGGATTTTGTTATAGTTTCAAGGTCCTCGGTCATAGCTGCTTGTAATTGCAAAAGTTCCTTAGTTTGTATTAGGGCAGTGGTCCCTGTGCCTATTCCCGCAGCTATGCCGCCAGCACCAAGCAAAAGGGCTAAGGTTACAGATAGAGGCTCCCGGGAATACCTGAGCTTTTGTTCAAATAATTGCAAAAATGTTTGTTCCTCATAGTAAGTGACACGAGGCCATAGCTGAATTAGTACACAGAATTCAGAGGAGTGGTTAAATACCTCAATGGCCACACAAAGTGTTAATCCCGTGCTACAGGCCCAATAAGATCCAGTGGGGGGCAACAAAAAGCCCCTTGGACCCAAGGTTGAAATAGTCTTGTTGCACAGATGTTGGTGGGTGGCGGGGACTTTTCCCAGGCAAAGACCTGCTCCAGAGACCTCAGAAAGTGTCAGTCTATGGGGTTGAGTCTGACACCTAGTGTCAGGGGTAGAGACATTAGTAAAACTGTCGTCAAATGCAATTCCTTCATAATAGGGAGGGTTGGAAGCAAGACAAAGCCAACAATTTCGTGTTTTGTTGGCATCTGAAGCATTTAGGGCTATGTAAGCCCCCAATATTAAGTTAAAAAGCCTATCATTTGTATGGGACTGGCCAACAATTGGGGTTGGCAATGTCCGGGATGGCAAAGACACGTTTGCATTAGGCATTTTGGGGGTTGTATTGGTTTTTGAAGCTATTGGTTTTTGTTGATTAGTAATAACTAAATTTGGCCCAATAGCTATGTAAAGAGGTTCCATCTGTAGCCGAATGGTAAAGGTTGTGGCTGGGTCATAGCCGGTTCGGTACAGGCGAAGTCCCCAAGAGAGGCCTTGTGTCCATTTAGACAAATCTATTGATTTTGCCCGGTTTGTAAAGCTGATTTTTAATCCATTACACCGACCACCTGGGGTTGCCCATGGTCGGCCGGGCCATATTGTGGAGTCATAGCAAGGTCCACAAGCCCCGTGTCCGGTGCAAGTGCCAGTTCCCTGCATGTTTCTATTCCAGGCCTCGACCTTTATAAGGTCCTTAATGGGGGGAGACCACCAAATTGCTCCGGTGCTCTCACACCCCCAGGCAGCACAATAACCTTCCCCTGGTCCGCCACATTTTTTAAGTTGGGATTTAGATCGACTATGGCCAGGGCAGACATAGAATCGTTGGTTTCTAGTACTATGTCTTTGTCCTGGGCTGGCACAACCATACCCAGGGAAAGGCTCCTGGTCGGAAGGGTCCCACTCTCCCCCTATAATATCACAAAGATCTACAAACAGATCTGGAAACCAGGCTTTTGGTGGATAAAGAGTAGACGAGCTGGCGTTGGCGACCTCTCCAGTGTTGGGGTTTACAATTGACCACGTCTGTTTAACAGGCACATGGGGGCTAGTCGTGGTAACCACCGGCATCAGCATAATCCAAAAGGTCAGGTGGACAGGCAAAGCGAAGGTCATCTTTTATAGTAGGATCTGAAAGAGAGAAAAAGATTTTTGTCTCAGGTTATATGCCTGGACCTATTTATCATTATGTTTATTGGCATTGTTGTTTGAATCATTAACATTAGCATATAGTTTAACCAATCTTTCGGGTAGCCATCTGGCTCCATTTTCTTTGGAATCATAAACGCATGCAGATCCTTTTCCCCAAATGATAATTGGGTCAGGCCCATTCCATTTTCCTGTAATGGGATCTCTCCAAAGGGCCTGGGCAAACCCTTGTTGAGTTTTTGGGTGCCAATGCCTTTCCGCAGCAGACCTTCCAAAGGCGTCCAACGTTAGAAAGTTTAAAACAAAGAGAGCATGAGAAAGCAAAGCCTTTTGATTTCCTTTAAAAGGAAACAGAGTTTCTTGCGAGCGTAGCTTATGTAAAGTGTTTTTAAGCGTTTGGTTGGCCCTTTCCACAATGCCCTGACCCTGTGGGTTATAAGGTATCCCTGTAACATGTTTAATTCCTAACTGTAAGCAAAAATGTTTAAATTTGTTACTAGTGTATCCCGGGCCATTGTCGGTTTTTATGCTCTTTGGTTGGCCCAATACTGTAAATGTATATAACATATGATTAATAACATCCTTGGTGGCTTCCCCACTATGGGCAGAGGCACAGATAAACCCACTAAAGGTGTCTATAGTAACATGTATAAATTTGACTTTGCCAAATGAGGGAACATGGGTAACATCCATCTGCCACAGCTGTCCAGGCGTGAGCCCCCAAGGGTTTACTCCATTATGGGGTTCAGGTAAAAGCATTAGGCAATTTTTACAGCCTTTTACAATTTCCCTAGCCTGTTCTCGGGTGATTGAGAACCTTTGCCTCAAAGTCTGAGCATTAAGATGATGAAGGCGATGAGCCTCACGTGCAGCTGTTACCTGGCTAGACTCTAAATGAGAAATTAAAACAGAACGTGTGGCCAAATCGGCAAGTTCATTTCCTTGAGCCAGAGGTCCGGGCAAACCTGTGTGGGCACGGATATGACCCACATAAAAGGGTGTTGACCTCTGTCGAATCAGTTTTTGTAACTCAGAAAACATTTGAAAAGTAGGAGTAGTAGGCTGAATTATAGGAACCATCTCCAAAGTCTGTAAAGCCCCAACTACATATTTGCTATCTGAATACAAATTAAAAGGGCTATCTTTATATTTATCAAAAACAGTAATGGCAGCAAACAATTCTACCAGCTGTGCTGATTTAAAGCAGGTTTCTATAACATGTTGTTGTTTGTTAAGAACATAAGCAGCTTTGCCATTTTTTGACCCATCAATAAAAATAGTGGGGGCAGTCGGGATGGGCTTTTCCTGGGTATTTTTAAGAAATACAAAAGGGGTGAGGGAGAAAAACTGAAGAAGTTTATTACTTGGCATTTGTGTATCAAATTCTCCGGAATAGGAGCAAATAAGAACAGCCCAATCAGGGTCACGGGTACACAACCATTTGATTAGCCCCTCATCATATGGCGTGATAACAAAATTAGGGTCTCTTCCAAAATAACGTGTAGATAAAGTTATTCCTCTCATAACTATTTGGCAAACCAGGGAAGGATAAGTGGGGAGAATTTTTCTTTTAGCCATGGGAAGGTGTACCCAAAGCAAGGGCACCGACTCCTGCCAGAGTAGGCCAGTGGGTGCAAATTCTGTGGAAAAGATGACTAAATATAGGGGCGCACCCGGATCAAAGTATCCTGTATATTGTTGAGCTATGGCTGATTCAACCTTAATTAGTGCCGTTTCGGCCTCCTTAGTAAGATGTCTAGGGGAGAGGGGATCAGGATCTCCTCTAAGGAGGTCCTCAAGGGGGCGCAGGTCTCCTTTTGTTATTTTTAAATATGGCCGCAGCCAATTAACATCCCCCAAAAGTTTTTGATAATCATTAAGGCACTGAAGAGTGTCTCTCCTAATTTGGATCTTTTGTGTATATAGAAGGTCTGGACATAACTCAAATCCTAGAAATAAAAAGGGGTATTGGGTCTGAATTTTATCTGGGGCTATGGAAAATCCTCTATCCAAAAGGGCCTTAACAATTATTTGAGCAACTCTTTGTGTCTCATCCTCAGTTTTTCCAGCTATCAGTAAATCATCCATATAATGTACAATATAAACTGTGGGAAATTGAACCCTGATTGGATCAATGGATTGAGCTACATATTTTTGGCATAAGGTGGGTGAATTAGCCATGCCTTGGGGCAATACTCTCCACTGAAATCGGGGATTGGGGCCAATATGGTTTACAACGGGTATGGAGAAGGCAAATCGTTTACAATCCATAGGGTGTAAGGGAATGGAAAAAAAGCAGTCTTTAATATCTATAACAATTTTAAAGTATTTTTTAGGAATGGCTACAGGGGAAGGCAATCCAGGCTGTAATGCCCCCATGGGAACCATTGTTTTATTTACTTCTCTAAGGTCCTGTAATAACCTCCATTTGCCCGTTTTTTTCTTTATTACAAAAATAGGGGTGTTCCAGGGGGAGGTGGAAGGTTCAAGGTGTCCTTGCTCTAACTGTTCCTGCACCAACTGAAGGGCAGCCTGAACTTTCTCTGAAGGCATGGACCACTGTTCTATCCAAACCGGCTCATCAGACTTCCAAGTTATTTTATCGGCTTGGCGTGCAGGAGGAGCAGTGGTCCTTAGGAAAAAAGGTCTGTCCCTAATCCCCTTCTGTCTAATTTAGGAATGGGTATAATGGGCTGGGTACATCCTTGCTCATGTTTTCCCAGTCCTCTGCCTGGCAAAAAACCAGTCTTTAGCATCATTTGAGTTATCTTGTCATTAGGGCTCATCATAATGACCCCCATCTGGGTCATAATGTCTCTTCCCCACAAGTTAACTGGCAACCCTTCAACCACGAAGGGCCTCACTGTCCCCGAGTTTCCTTCCGAGTCTGTCCACTGGAGAAACTTAGAACTTTGTAAGGTATTTTGAATCTGACCTATGCCCTTTAGGTGAGTTACTGTGGGTTCCAGTGGCCAGGATTTAGGCCAATATTTTTTTGCTATGACTGTGGCGTCAGCGCCAGTGTCCAAAAGGCCTAGGAACGG
>NW_012267645.1:5893-7762 GCF_000151885.1 Dipodomys ordii | reverse complement strand
CCTTAGGAAAAAAGGTCTGTCCCTAATCCCCTTCTGTCTAATTTAGGAATGGGTATAATGGGCTGGGTACATCCTTGCTCATGTTTTCCCAGTCCTCTGCCTGGCAAAAAACCAGTCTTTAGCATCATTTGAGTTATCTTGTCATTAGGGCTCATCATAATGCCCCCCATCTGGGTCATAATGTCTCTTCCCCACAAGTTAACTGGCAACCCTTCAACCACGAAGGGCCTCACTGTCCCCGAGTTTCCTTCCGAGTCTGTCCACTGGAGAAACTTAGAACTTTGTAAGGTATTTTGAATCTGACCTATGCCCTTTAGGTGAGTTACTGTGGGTTCCAGTGGCCAGGATTTAGGCCAATATTTTTTTGCTATGACTGTGGCGTCAGCGCCAGTGTCCAAAAGGCCTAGGAACGGCTCTCCATCTAAGAAAAGTTTAATTGTGGGCCGACTCTCTGTGAGCTGTTGGACCCAGAATATATCTGAAGATCCTGGTTTTGAGGACCCACGGACAGGGTTCTTGTGAGAAAATGTCCCCATGAAGGGTAAGGGGAGGGCCTGTGCAATGCGCTGTCCTGTTGGAACAGTAATGGGACCCTGAGAGGCAGAGGCCAAAACCTTTATTTCTCCCTGATAATCAGAATCAACTATGGTGGGGGTTATGGAAAGTCCCTGTAATGAGCCAGAGGCTCGTCCAAGGATAAGAAAAAACATCCCCGGCGGGGGGGGGGCCCTAATATCCCCGTGTCTATTATGGTCATGCCCTCTTCAGGGGTTATAATTCGGGTGGTGGAGGAACAGAGGTCCAGTCCTGCGCTTCCTGGTGTGGCTCTACATAGGTCTGCGCAGGTTGATTTAAGGCTGTTTGGGGTAGTGGAGTATTTTGACTCTGGCCGTTGTTGAAAGGATTGTTGAAAGTCACTTGAGACGGAGCTTGTAACTGGATAGGGCCCCGAAATGGGGCCCGTGGCCCGTTTCCCTGGACCGCAGGCACAGGCTGGCCATCGATGTCTGTCTTAGAACGACACTCTCGTGCCCAATGCCACCCTTTTTTGCATCTAGGGCAGGGTCCTGGGGGCAGTCCTTTTGGGAATTTTTGGCTAAAATCTAGTGAGCCGGCACATTCCTTGGCGAAATGCCCCAGGCTTCCACATTTAAAGCAACCTCTACCTTTATTACCGGAAGCTTTAGCGGGTGTTTGAAACACGATGCCCATTGCCAGCATGGTCTTAGAGATTTTATAATCAAGGGAATCAACATCACTGCAGAGTTTAATCATGCCATTTAAATCTAAATTTTTAGTTTTACCCCGCAGGGTGGCTTTACAGGCACTGTTAGCATTTTCTATGGCCAATTGTTTTATTAGTATATTATCTGTACCATCATCTCCCAGGATTCTCTCGGCTGCTTCTAGCAGCCTGGCAACAAATTGAGCATAAGGTTCATTGGGACCTTGAAAAATCTTGGACAGAGAGGTTGTGGCCGTCCCGGTAGAGGGCACGGCCCGCCAGGCTGCCAAGGCTGCTTGGGACGTCTGTATAAGGAGTCCCTTTGGAAGTTTTAGTTGTCTTTCCTCCGTAGCAAATTTGCCCCTTCCTGTAATTTTATCAGAGGACCATGCAGCCATTTGAGGACTCTTTTTGTTTAAGACAGCCTGCATCTCAGCCTTATCTATAAACTCAGCCTTCCAGGTTAGAAACTGGCCTCTAGTCAGCACCGATTGAACCACTTTAACCCACTCGTGAGGCAGCAGGTTGCCTCCTTGGCCCAGTCCCTCGAGTACAGAGAGGGTAAAGGGTGCGTTAATGCCATAATTTTTTACTGCTGAATGTAAGTCTTTAAGATGTTTAATCTTTAATTTTTTGTATATGGC
>NW_012267645.1:3682-4549 GCF_000151885.1 Dipodomys ordii | reverse complement strand
TATGCAAGTCCTTTTTCTTAACTCTAATTCCTCTCTACCAGATACTGTTTTTCATTTCCTTAATGAAAAGACCTTCTTTAGACAGACTACTTCCCATGGTCAGTTGACAGCAATGCATACCTCAAGACCTTTCCGGGTGCACGAGCGATGCAATCCCGCGTCTCTACCTCGTGTCAGGAGCTCCTTGTTTGTCCGCTGTCCGGTAGGTCACCGCGTCTCGGGGCCCACGTTGGGCGCCACTTGACCCGTCCAGCAGGCCAGGTAATTTTGTGGGGGATCTGAAACACCTCCTGAAAGAACCAAGGGGGGCGAGAGAGGATCGAGACCAAGCGCATTAAGAAAGACAGAGCCGTTCTGAGTCGCGTCAAGGTCTGCTTTATTAAAGTGAGGCAGGGTTTATATACCCGAAAGGAACAGGGGAAGGGAAAGAATGAAAAAAACTTTGCAGAAGCAAGGGTGAGAAGTCCCGGGGTCAGGGATGGGTCGTGCTTATCCTTTTGGCTGTTGTGCTCATCTTAAAGGTATCTCCTCTGATTTCTTTAAGAGACATTTATGGTTATCCAGGCGCCGTCTGCTAGGGGCTGGAGATAAGAAAAGTTTTATGGTTAGTCAAATGTTGTTTGCTAAGGGCTGGGGGAATACTTATGGTTAGACTAATATTGTTTTAAGAAGTTACCTAAATGTATACCTTGGAATTTCTGAGACCGGCACATTGTCAATTAGGAGTTTGAAAGAGGACAGAGCATTCTCAGGTAGGTTTCGGGTCTCCAACAACACTGTCCCCATTAACCAGTGCCAATTTTTTCCTTGCAATTCTGGGATTGCTCAGCTGTGTTAGGGAGCTCAGGATGAAAACGACAAGATAGA
>NW_012267645.1:0-1619 GCF_000151885.1 Dipodomys ordii | reverse complement strand
TTTCTTTCTTTCTTTCTTTCTTTCTTTCTTTCTTTCTTTCTTTCTTTCTTTCTTTCTTTCTGTGTGAACATACTGTACAGAAGGGTTACAATTACATGGGCAAGATAATGAGTACATTTCTTATCAAGCATTGCAGCCTCCTCCTTTGTTTACCCTTCACATCCCTTTCCAGCCTCCAACCGCCCCCCAACCCAATCCTCCCCCCCACCAGAGTTGTAAAGTTCGTTTTCGATCTGACAACTTGTACTTCTCATTGTTCCAACGAGTCCTCCTGTATCCTTAAACAATTTGTTTTTCCCCTTCTCCTCCACAGATTTACCAACAACAAATATAGTGAAAGCTGGGGTTATACTGTGGGGGAGGGACATACAAAGCAACAAAGAACTAATCTTATAAATGCAATACAAACAAATGCATGAAAGAAAAACAAACATTTAATACATATCTAAGGGTTCATTTTCCTAACATCACATTATCTGACCTTTTCTGCTCGACTCATACATATACTAGATATTGCAAATAAGGGAAACCATGGGACCTATGTTTCTTTGGGCTTGGCTTACTTCACTTAATATAATTTATTCCAAGTCTTTCCATTTCCTAACAAATGGGGCAATGTCATTCTTTCTGATGGAGGCATAGAATTCCATTGTGTATATTTACCACATTTTCTCGATCTAGTCATCTACTGAGGGGCATCTGGGTTGGTTCCAGATCTTAGCTCTGGTAGAAAATGCTGCAATAAACATAGTCTTGCTGGTAGCTTTAGTGTGGTCTTGTTTGTAAACATTTGGGTAAATGACCAAAAGTGGGATTGCTGGGTCATAGGGGAGCTCTATGTGAAGTCTTTTGAGAAACCTCCATACTGCTTTCCAAAGTGATTGAACAAGTTTACACTACCACTAACAATGAAGTAAGGCTCCCTTCTGTCCACATCCCCTCCAGCATCTGTTGTTGTTAGAATTCTTGATTTTTTGCCATTCTAACTGGGGTGAGGTGATATCTCAATGTTGTTTTGATTTGCATTTCTTTTATGGCTAGGGAGGTTGAGCATTTCTTCAAGTGTCTATTGGCCATCCTTTCTTCTTCAGAGAAGTTTCTCTTTAAGTCTTTAGCCCACTTATTTATTGGGCAGTTATTTCTTTGAGGATTTGTTGTTGGGGGATTTAATTTTTTGAGTTCCAGGTATATTTTAGATATGAGACCCTTATCAGTTTGTTGTATGGCTAGTGAAGATCTTCTCCCAATCTGTGGGCTTTCTATTGATCTTGCTAGCTATGTCCTTTGCCATGCAGAAGCTCTGCAACTTCATGCAATCCCATTTGTCCAACCATTCTTTCATTTGTTGTGTTTCTGGGTCTCTATTAAGAAAATTTCAGCCTGAGCCAAGGAGACCTAGGGTTTCTCCTATTCCATCCTGTATTGTTTTCAGAGTGTTTGCTTTGACTCCGTGGTCTTTGATCCATTTGGAGTTGATTCTGGTGCAGGATGATATATAAGGATCTAGCTTTATTTTTTTTACAAGTAGTTAACCAATTTTGCCAGCACCATTTACTGAAGAGGCTGTCTTTCTTCCATTCTATTGTTTTAGCTCTCTTATCAAAGATTAGATGGCTATA
>NW_012267644.1:275625-276863 GCF_000151885.1 Dipodomys ordii | reverse complement strand
AATCCCACCAGAACTCTCCCTCCACAAAGGAGAGCCAGCTTTTCTGCAGGACATAACGCCTTCAGCTTGTCCTCAGAATTTCAGTTACACGATGATAATGATGATCAGTTACCTCTCAATAAAACCTGAAATGTCAGTCTGCCTGTCTTTCCTCTCTACTCCCTGCAGAGCTACAGTTCCAGCTTAAGGTTGGGCCAGGATTCTTTTAGCTGCTTGACAGAATGGAGCATTCGCACTCAGTGGAAAATGCCCTTCCTCTGGGCAGCCTTCGGGGGAGGCCACAGCCCCCAGGTGGAACATTAGACAGGGCTGGAGGAGGGTGGCTAACAGAATAGTCACCATATTTCGCAGAATCTGCTGCTGTGTGAAGGCCCCAAAGTAATGTCCACAGATAGAAATAAAGCTGTCCCAGAGAAAGTGGTGCAGAACTCTGAAACAGCACAATTGAAAACCACCAAACTCAGACATTCAGGGTGACTCTAACTGGGTTATGGAAAATCTGAGAGGTGTGGATTTGAAGAGCTGCAGGAGGAGAAAGAGTCATGCAGAAAGTTCACACTGCAGAAGTCTCTGGCCAGCATGGCCAGGTTGTGTGACAAGTGCTAGGGGATTCTCCAGCTGGGATTCCTTCCCAAGAAAGGACACTGCACTGGCTTTCCAATGCTAAAAGTTAAGCTGAAAGGTGATCTCAAGCTGCCTGTACTTTCTGAGCTGGCTAATTCCACATTGATCCCTTACTTGTGTATTGTCACTTCATTGAACAACCTTTCACATTTGTCCCTTGAACACTAAAGATGTTTTTGTCCCAAATGCTGCAGCAGGTCATCATCTCACCTTTTATGTATGTTGCTTGTCTGTCTATTTACTTTCTAGTTCATTTATTTATTTAGGTTTAAAATGAGACCCTTGAGCTTGATGGTATAGGAGCCCATGGATCTGAGGGGCAAGAGGCATCCTGGACTCTGCTTCTCTTTCGGCAGTCTTCAGGTGAATGGGTACAACTCCTGAGCACACTAGGTACACTGGCTGGGTTGGAACATAAGAGCAAATCTTCACTAGGAATGGAGAGGGACCTGTCTCCATTCACCCCATACACTGTCAGTGGTTTCTGCCCCAACTTTCCTCCTATTCAATGCAGTTTTCTGTGGGTGTGATTTCTATCTAAACCTCATCATTATCCCAACATAATACCATCATCCAAGAATCCCTTATTTCAGACTTGTTTATTTGCTCACAGT
>NW_012267644.1:267321-270295 GCF_000151885.1 Dipodomys ordii | reverse complement strand
ACATCACATTATCTGACCTTTTCTGCTTGACTCGTACATATACTAGATATTGCAAATAAGGGAAACCATGGGACCTATGTTTCTTTGGGCCTGGCTTACTTCACTTAATAGAATAGGAATCGCAAAGTGAATGAATTAAAATAAATTCCCTTCCTTTCACCTAGAGGTGGTGAATTGTGTGAACAGGAGACCTGAGAAAGCGTGCCTATATAATGGTGCCTGTTGATGGACCCTGTCTGAGCTGACTGCCTTCCCACATGAACAGAAATCCGGTGAGATTGGATGTGAGCCTTCATCACTGTGATGTTTCTTTTGGTTCAGCCAGGGCACTATATTTGTACAGAGAGTCAGTGCTGAGGGCTAATGCTGCCCTTGGGTGACAATGTGGGATGGGGAGGAGTTGGGCACAGCTGGCCTTTGCTATGAGGGGACTGGACTCAGAGGGCTGTGCCTGCACTGCATAATGATGAGATTTGCAGAAGGAAGGCTGTGGCTCCTTGTGGACCAGTGGTGCGGCTCAGGGGTATTTAGGGAGCAGAAATCTCCTCAAAGAATGAGATGGGTTTCTGGTGAGAGAAGCAGTGAGGGCCAAAGTGGTCATATAGCAGGCATCTTGGTGATAGACAGGGTTGACATTGATGCTGAAGGAAAGCTGAGAGGAGGAAGCTAAGGACTCTTGTACTCTGGATGGAACCATCTTCAGTGAAGAGGAGGGTGGGCAGGGAAGTAATGTTGATTTCCATCTTGTCTCAGTCCTTTTGTTTTATTTACTTTCTTTTTGTTTGTTGTATGCATGTGTTTGTGAGTGTGTGCTGGTACTGGCACTTGAACTCAGTGATTTTCTCTTTCTCTGTCTCCTTTGCTGTCTCTTTTTTCTTTCCATTGCCTGTCTCTCTCCCCTTTTCCAGCTAACTTCCCTCCAGGTCATTCATCTTCTCCTCTTCTTCCCCTTTCCCTCTTCTCTTGTTCTGTTCCCTCTCTCTTCCTCTGCCTCTTAAATCTTTTTCTCTCCTACCCCTCTATATCTTTCTCTTTGAGTTTGCATGTTCATAGCTGGTGCTCTACCACTTGAGTCACCTCCAAGCCAACATTTTTCTTCTTAATTGAAAATGGAGTATGCCCAGGCTGGCTTTAACTGTGATCTTCTGTGCGTCAGCTTCTGGGAGAACTATGATTACAGGCATGATCCACCATCAGCAGCAATGCTTCTGACCTCGTTAATCTGGTGTTTCACAGGTTTGTTTCTCTGATTGAGAAAAGGGATTTAGGTACTTATCTGAGGGCTGTCCGTCAAGGTGTAAGAGACAGCTTGAAAATGGTAGGGGAAGGAAAGGGTTGATGGATTTTGGGGCAGAATGGACAGGAAGAAAAAAATGTGCATGGTGCAAGTATGTCAGCACAGAGAGAAGTCAGAGGTTTTGTAGAGAACCTATGCATCTGCAGAGAGTCCTCCCACTGACACCCCCTTCTCCAGAACACCAGGCTTTGATCAGTTCTCATTTGAGGTCTTTAGGCCTCATGGAAGAATAGCAGAGCCCAAATTTTCTCCTTAGCGAATCAGCTTGCTAGGAGAACAGAGTTTCAAGTCTGAGAACATTCTGAACATCCAGAGCCCATTCTGAATGACAAAAATGTATGACTTAAATACTTTTCCTCCTTATCAGCAAGAGGTGAGAAACCTGTGAATGAGCAAGAGACCTAAGGAAGCGTGAAGATATAGTGGTGCCTGTGGATGGACCCTGCCTGAGATGACTGCATCTGGACGTGAGGGAAAATTCGGTAAGATTGGATATGACCTTCCAGCACTGGGTTATTTGTATTGGTTTAGCCAGGGCCATGAGATTTCCACAGAGAAGGTTTGGTGCAAGCTGATGCTGTCTGCCCTTGGGTGACAAGTGTGTGATGGAGAGGATTTGAGCACACCTGGGTTTTGCTATGTGTGCACTGATGTCAGGAGGCTGAGCCTGTAGAGAAAACTGATGAGATTTTCATCAGGAGGTGGACGGGAGCTCCTATTGGATCAGTGGCCCAGCTCAGGGCTATTCAGGTGCATATCTCCCCTGAAATAGCAAAATGGGATTCTGGTGAGAGACCCAATAAGGGCTCCATGAGGGAAAAGATGCATACAGGGTAAATGACTGGGTGGACACTAAATGTAAAGGAGAAGTGACAGGAGGCAGATTAAGAAGGGAGCTGAGGAATCCTGAATTCCACATGGGCCATTCTTCAGTGAAGAAGGTGGGTGGGAAGGAATTACTGTTGATTTGTAAGATGGCTTTAATTTTTTCCCTTTTGTATGTTTGTTGTGTGTATGTGTTTGTGAGTGTGTGCTGCTACATCTCAGTGCTTTTATTCTTATCCTGTTTCCTTTCCCTTCTCTGTCCTCTCTCCACTTTTCTCACCTTCCCCCTGCCTTGGCCCGCCATCTTCCTTCCCTTGTTTTCATTCCTCCCATACCTACTCCTATTCTACTTCTCCTGTTCCTCCACTTGTTGTTCTCCTACCCTCTACCATTTCCTCTCCCTCTCTTCCCGCTCTTGAATCTATCTCACTCTCTTTCCCTCCCCCTCCCTCACTCCTTCTCTCTCTACACATCTCTCCATCTTTCCCTTTCTCCTCCTCTGTCTTTCTCTTTCTTCTCTCAGTTTTCATGGATATGTCTGGTTCTCTTCTGTTTGAGTCACGCTTCCAGGCTTGCATTTCTCTAGTTACTTGAAGATGGTATCTTCCCAGCCTTGCTGTAAATGGAGTCTTCAAGTTGTCAACTTGGGAGATAGGTAGGATTACAGACAAGGGCCCACAGCATCAGGGAATGCAATTGACTTTGTTAATCTGGTGTGGCAAAGGTTGGTTTTCTATTTTGAAAGGTTATTTGTGTATTTATGTGAGGGACAACTGTGTATGGTTCACCTTACAAATGGTTGTGGAAGGAAGGCAGTGATGGGTTGGTGTAAATGGACAGGGAAGGATGACT
>NW_012267644.1:264480-265867 GCF_000151885.1 Dipodomys ordii | reverse complement strand
CCCTGGCAGTTCCCAGGTAAAGACTAAGCCACATAGAGGAATTCAGAGCCCAGTTCTTCCCCTTACAGAGCCAAAGATCTAACTTAGCCAAGTTTTAATATTTGAACATTCTGAAAATCAAGAGTTCAATTTTGGAATGACCGAGTATTTGAATTAAAATACATTCGCTTCCTTTCAGGTAGAGGTGGTCAAGGAACAGTTCAACTGAGGAAGCATGGCGATCTACTGTGCATGTGGATGGATGGGGCTGGATGGACTTGGGTTGTGGATGAATCACACCTGTGGATGGACCCTGTGTAGGATGGCTGCCTTCCCACAAGAACAGAAATTCAGTAAGATTGAATATGAGCCTTCACTACTAGGATATTTGTATTAGGTCAGCCAGGGCATTAGATTTACACACAGAGGCAGTGCTAAGGAGTGATGCTGCCTTTGGGTGACAAGTGTGTGATGGGGAGGAGTTGGACACACTTGGTGTTTTCTATGTGTACACTGGGTCAGGAGGCTGAGACTGCAGAGCAGACTGATGAGATTAACATCAAGAAGGAGGGTTAGGGTTCCTGGTGGATCAGTGGAAATGTTCAGGGGTATTTGTGGAACAGAACTCTTCAAAAAGAATGAGATGGGTTTCTGGTGAGAGAAAAAATAAGGGCCAAAATAGGCCAAATAGTGGGTACCTGGTGCAAGACAGGGTTGATACTGATGCTGCAGGAGAGCTGAGAGCAGGAATGTAAGGAATCCCGAACCCCTCATCAATCAGTGTTCAGTGAAGGATGGGTGGGGAGGGAAGTACTGTTATGTCCATTATTTCTCCATACTTTTTATTGTCTTTCTTTTAGTTTATCATGTGTATGCATTTGGGACTGTGCTGGAAGTAAGGCTTGAAGTTTGTTCTTTTCTCTTTCTGTCTCCTTTCCCTCTGTGTCCTTTCCTTGCAGACTCCTTCTACTGTCTGTCATCTCTCTTATGCCCACATTCCTTGACTTCCCCTACTCTCCTCCCTCTAATAATTTTTTCTCCATTTTCCATTCCTTCTCACGAGCTCCTTTCTCCTGAATCTGTCTCTCTGTCTTTATGTATGTGTGTATTATGTATTTTTCTCTGTTATTCTCTCTGTTCTTTTGAGTTCTCTTCCTCCATCCCTCTCTCTCCCTCCCTCAGTTTCTCTCTCTTGGCCATGGGCATGTTTCTCTCTAGTATTCTCCCAGTGGAGTCACACCTCTAGGTCTGATATTTCTACTGCGTTGGACATGGAGTCTGCCCAAGCTGGCTTTATC
Source organism: Dipodomys ordii (assembly GCF_000151885.1). NCBI lineage: Eukaryota > Metazoa > Chordata > Mammalia > Rodentia > Heteromyidae > Dipodomys > Dipodomys ordii. The sequence goes on along the minus strand of NW_012267644.1, from coordinate 264,590 downwards.
TGCAATCTTCTCAGTATCAGCATGTGAAATAATTAGGGTTACACACATGAGCCTTCAGCCTTCAGTTGGTTTCTTCGTTGTTACAAAGGAATTTGTGTACTTGTGTGAGG
>NW_012267644.1:261472-263506 GCF_000151885.1 Dipodomys ordii | reverse complement strand
ATGAGCCTTCAGCCTTCAGTTGGTTTCTTTGTTTTTATAAGGGAATTTGTGTACTTGTGTGAGGGACAACTTACAAATGTTTGGGGAAGGAAAGGGTGTTGGTTTGGGCTGCAAGTGGAGAGTGGACAGGGAGAGAATTACATTTTCACAGTGCTAGGGGGTCAGCCCTGAGAGGTGTCTGATCTTAGTAGCGATCCTGTGAATCCCCAGAGAGGCCCTCAGCTGACACCCCCTTCCCAGAGCACCAGGCTTTGGGCATGGTGCTTCCTTTCCCCTGGCAGTTCCCAGGGGAAGCCTATAGGTCTCATGGAAGACTAGTAGGGCATGATTTTTGTCCTCAGGGAACCACAGTGTGGAGAAAACTGAGTTTCAAATATTAGAACACTCTAAACTTGCAAAGGTGATGTCTGGCATTACAAAGTATACAAAATAAAACATTTTTTCTTCCATTCTACTAGAGGAGAGAAGCCTTGGAAGGAAGCAAGACACCTGAGAAACCATGGAGTTACAATGGTACCTGTGGATGGACCCTTCCTAGGACATAGAGAAATTTGGTAAGACTGAATATGACCCTTTGCCCCAGGATTATTTTGCTGATTCATCCACAGGCATCAGACTTTCCACACAGAGGTACTGCTGAGGGCTGATGCTACCCTTGGGAGACAAGGGTGTGATGGGGAGGAGTTGGGCACACCTGGTCTTTGCTATGTGTGCACTGGGGTCAGGAGGCTGAGCTAGCAAAGCCAACTGAGGAGGAATTCACGAGAAGATGGGCTACAGCTCTCAATGGCCCAGCTCAGGGGTATTTGAGGAGAAGAGCTCAGATCAAAGAATGAGATGGGTTTCTGGTGAGAGAAGCAATGTAGGCCACATTGGGCAAAGGATGGGCAGCTTGCTGATAGACAGAGATGGCAGTGATACAGAAGGAGAGATTTGCGGAGGAAGCTAAGGAATCCCGAAGTCCTTAAGGAGCAGTGTTCAGTGAAGAGTCTGGGTGGAGATGGAAATATTGTTGATTTTCATAATTTCTCAGTGTTCTTTCTTTTCCTTTTTCCTTTTTGTGTGTTTTTCTGAGTATGTGCTGGTACTGGGCTGGCTATCAGTCCTTTTTTTCTCGTCTTTCTGTTCCTTCTCCTTCTCTTTCATCTCTTCCCTTTTCCCATTGTTTCTTGCTTTACCATCTCTCTTCCATCCTCTTCTTCCACCACATACCATCTCCTACTGCACTTCTCCTTCCCTTCTTCTTCCCCTCACCTCCTGCTTCCATTTCCTCTCCCTCTCCATCTGGTCTTGAGTCATTCTCTAACCCTGTCATTTTCTCTGTCTCTCCTCTTTGTCACTCTATTATTCTCCTTTTTGTGCTTTATTTATTTGATTATTTATTTGATTAGTATTTATTTTTGGTCATGGGGCTTGATGTCTGGGTCTGAGCACTGTCCCTGAGCTCTTCAGCTCAAGGTAATTTGGTCTACCACTTGAGCCATAGCACCACTCTGGTTTTCTGGTGGTTAATTAGAGATAAGTATCTCATGGACTTTCCTGCCAGGGCTGGCTTTAAACCTTGATCCTCAGATCTCAGCCTCCTGAGTAGGTAGGATTACAGGTGTGAGTCACCTGCACCTGGTGAGTCACCATGAACATGATGTACAGAGGGGTTATATAAAAGAGTGCATTTCTCTCTAGGTGCTGGTGCATCCTAGTTACTAAGCCTTAGGATCATAATTCCAAGCCAGCCCAGGCACAAAAGTCCTTATAAGACTCTTATCTCCAATATCCACTCAAAAATTTAAAGGAATCATGGCTCAAGTAGTAGAACAGTAGCCTTGAGCCATAGAGGATCAGGGACAGTGGCCAAGCCCTGAGTTCAAGCCCCACAACTGACAAAAAAAGAGTATATTTGTTTTTAAAGAATGTTATCCCTTCCCTCGCTCTGCCATTGCCACTCAAAAGTTGTATAGTTCATTTTCACCATAGGGTCTAGTAAGTAGTGCTGATCTAATCCATTATTCTGATTTATACCCCTTCCTCTTCACC
>NW_012267644.1:257786-259381 GCF_000151885.1 Dipodomys ordii | reverse complement strand
CTTTCTACTGATTGATAAGAATTAATACATCCCTTTGATTTGTCTACATAGGCAGGCTTTGAACCTCAATCTTCAGATCTCAGTCTCCTGAGTACATAGATTATAGGTGTGAGCAACCAGTATCAGGCTCACGAGTATGTGTGTGTATGGGTTTATTTATTTTTATATAGTTGTGTAAAGGAGTTTCAATTCCACAAGGTAGATTATGAGTGTAATGCATCATGATCAAAGTCACCTTTCCATCCTTCTATGCTGTCTTTCCCCATGATGTGAGTTTTGTGATCAGATAATATCCTTTTACTTTTTAGCAAAAGGCTTTTAGGGAGGATGGATTATGCCCTGTCTTCTGACAAGGCTTATTCCTTGATTCCTTGTCTTTTGTACTGTCCTTTTACAAACAGAAGAATTAGGTTGTCTCTGGCTATCCTCTGAAATTTATCAAAAGTATTGAAATTCTCTGGTTTACAGAGAATTCACCCACTTTGTCCCTTTACCCACTTTGTCTCTCAGTCTTGTAAGTTCATGGTACCCCAAATAGTTCATCCAGTTTCCCTGAACTTCAGACCTATAGAACTAAAGTTCTTTTTTAGGCCTGTGATCGAAATAATTTCTCACATTTTCTTAAAAGAAATGTACTCATTTCCTGCCTTATGAAATGATAATCCCTCTGTACAACACTTTAAAATTCAATGTGTGACACACACACACACACACACACACACACACACACACACACACTCCTGAGAGAAAAGAATATTTATGGTGCCAGCATAGGCCTGCAAGTATACCTGTTGGTAAAGGAGAAAATACTAGGTTACTAGGACTGCCATGGGTACAAGAATCCACTTCTGCACTAATTCCTCTCACTTCATAACTCCTCACTTGGCCACTGCATAGGTAAAAGGATCTGGCCTTCACTATGATATGTATGGGACTATCTCTGGTTTCTGTTTTAACCTCACAAGAATTTGGCAGTAGTGGCAACTTGCAGAGTGCTGAATTTGAGGAACAGAAATGTGAAACCAAACTTTAAGCTTCTCTTTCCATCAGTAGAGCCATTTCCAGGAATCAAAATGTCTGGAAGGCACATTGGCAAAGTTTGCCTGTGCGTTTGTGATTGGTGAGAAGAAGAGATGGCAACCCAGGTAGGGGTGCATCTTCTCAGTGACTAAAGAAGTCGCTTCAACTAGAGCATGGCTTTAGGCAGACCCCGTACTTCATACCCATGATTCATGTCTTGCCCACCTCTCAGCAGCTCCCTCCTACTGTTCATCCTGAGCTGTCCCACACATTGCCCCATACAGAGACTTAGTGTCTCCCCCTCCCACCCTTTCTAACCACAATCCTCAGATTTCAGGCCCCTGTGTAGTGTCTGGCCTCACATAAGATGTATCTCCTATTAAATACCAAGAAATGAAAAAAAGCCAAAAGCTGAGTTGTGGAGCCTAGCCTTGAGCAAAATATCTCTGGGATATTAACTGGGCCCTGAATTCAAGCCCTATGACCAGAACCAAACAACAAAAAAAGCTCAAGTGGTTGAGCTGTGGCTCAACGTGTGAAGCCTGCTTGCCTGTTTAAAAACAAGAACCCTCAAG
>NW_012267644.1:255578-256383 GCF_000151885.1 Dipodomys ordii | reverse complement strand
AGTGCAAACTTATGGTGATTCAGAAGTAGAAAGAAGTCCACTGGCCACCCAGGCTGGTTGTATTACTTTTTCAGTGCAGGTTTTATGTCTTATTCTAAAAGGCCTGGTGTCTCTCCTTGAGAGTTGTTGTTTTTCAACAGACAAGCAGGCTTCACACGTTGAGCCATAGCTCAACCACTTGAGCTTTTTTTTTGTTTTTAGGTGCTGGCCAGATGTCATGCTTTTGAAAACTATAGAGAAAGGGGGATATTGACATAGTGATGGGACCATAGATGGCCCTAAATACACTCAGCTCAGGGGAAGGGAGTAGAGAGACCCAGATGCACTTTACCCTACTTCCTGTGAGCTATGTCTCACTCTCTGATCTCACAGGTGCCATTTCTATACCCTACATGCTTATGAGCCTCAGGTCCATACCCTGTGTGAACCTCTGGCCCCTTATTGGTAACATACACACATTCATAACTCACACACACATATACACACAAACCTCTTCCTAAGAACAAGCCTGTCAAAGTAACAACCCTAGCAATCTACTGGTAGGAAACTTAATTGAACAACTGTGAAAGGTCAGTTTCAACATGCCAGCTTGAGTTTATTGAATATATCTCCTTTCTTTGTATGAGCAACTTTGTAGCCAGTTGAAACAGGAAGCAGGCATTTTCATGTGGATAATGGTGTTAGCAGGAGAGGGAGGAAATACTATTTGATCCTAAACTGTTGTGGAATGTGTGAGAATTGAAGTCTTCACTTATTAAAGTGTGAAGAATTTCTCTCATACAACCTGTTTATTATTATTATCATT
>NW_012267644.1:159781-255528 GCF_000151885.1 Dipodomys ordii | reverse complement strand
AGGCTGCAATGCTTGGTAAGAAATGTACGTATTATCCTGCCCATGCAATTGTAACCCCTCTGTACAGTATGTTCACAAATAAAATAAAATTAAATTAAAAAAAAAAAAAGAAGAATGAAAGAGAGGAGAAGGTGAAAAGGATAAGAAAGGAAGAAGAAAAAGATGAGAAGGTCAGTAGAGCTAAACAAAAAACAAAAAGATAATTAAAAAAGAAAAAAAAAAGAGAAGGAAGACCAAAAAATAAAGCAAAAACACACACTCCCGTATCCCCAAAACAAAAATTATAAGAGGAAAAGAAAGTTTCTGGAAAACAGTTTTTTTTTATCAAAAAAGGCAAAGATTAAAGATTAAAAAAGTTTTAGAAAAGAAAGAAAACATTTTTTATATAAGGTACCAAAAATAAAAACTAAAAATAAAAGAAGACGAAGGAGAAGAGAAAAAAGAAAACAAACAAACAAAAAACAAAAAACAAACAAACAGAAAACAAAAAACTTCTTTGATTTTTTTTTTGGGAGGAGTGGGAAAAATCCTGTATCTCCCTTGTGTCTGTAACCAGCCTCTTGTTGGAGTCTCTGGTCTGCTTGTGGTCCTGTGGCTTGGTTGGTTTCTTAAGTCGGTTTGTTCGAACAGGCAGTAAAATGCTCTGCTTTACCCAGGATTTGGTGATCCTACTCCCACGCTAGTTCATTGGGAGACAGATTTGCTTTGAGTATCACAAAAGAGGGGGATGCAGTGATGAGGCTAGGTTCTGGAAGCTTTTCCGGGGCTGTTTTGTGAAAACCTCACAGAGCCCAGCCTGGAGCCATTCTCAGGGTTTCTGTTTACTGCTTTTCAATTGCTTGTCGAGGCTGCTAGAGGAAGGGGCAGCCTCTGGCTCTGATTACCCAGTGAAGAAACCCACTCCTCGGGCTGGTGCCCGAGCTGGGTGACTTTTCCCTGGGTGGAGCTGAGTCTGGCAGGTCATGCCGCCGTTAAGTTCTTGTGACCTGCTAAATGACTGGTTTTATTCCAAGGCCTGAGCTGGAGCTAGCAGCTCAGCTGAGCTTTGTCAGTATCCAAAATGGAGATCACCGGTGCTGGGGGGGGAGGGGTTGCCTTCCCTCCTCTGCTCCCTGAGAAGGAGTGATGACGTCAAGCTTCTACTCATGCCGAGTCTTAGTTCCTGGGTTGTCTCTGGTCTGGGAACTTCAGGATGAAGATGTCTGCTCCTTGTTGGTTCTTGCTGGTGTTGAAGAGAATTGGCTCGCCTGCTGCGTCTGGCTCCTTTGTTCCAGACTCTCTGTTGCTCTGGTATGGCGGCTGCGCTTGCCCACCACCGCCACAGCTGCCGCCGCAGCGGCGACTGCTGGCAAGGGCTCAGAAGTGTCTCCTTGCCTGGGTTTCCTTCTCTGGCCTAACTCTCTGTCCTGTGATGGCATGCTTGGTGTAATTCTCTGACTTAGGATTGTTCACTGGAACTCTAAAACTGTTTTCTATGCCTATGCGAGAGCTTACTTAGACTCCAGCTTCTCCTCTGCCATCTTCCCGGACTCCCCTTTTATTTGTATTTAAATAACTGTTCTCTCTTGTTCCCTTTTTATGTTTAGATCTTGCAGATTTAGGGGTGAGCAGAGGAGGAGAGAGGTGTCACATATGATATATTTCAGGGATGAAAAGAAAGTTGGGTATGTTAATAATATAGAGCATAAATCTGATCATCCAAATCTCACATATTCTCCAGTGCACATTTGAACCCCTGTTGATGTTCTCAAACACTTTAGGACCATCCTGATAAGAGTCATTAATGTCACATGACTAACTTTGAAATAAATTTTCACATTGTTCAATATACAGTTCATAATGTGGCTCCTTAATTTAGAGCAACACATTACACACTTTAGTCAACTCTGTATATATGCATATGTGTGTATTTGTTCTGTTACTAGAAATTTAGTGCAACTAATGATCCTAGGTCCTTGAATTTGACATGAGAAAAATTCAGGCTGGAGACAACCAGTAAAATGATAGAAAATTTTATGAGGTAAGAAATATGACTAAAAAAAGAAATATGACCAAAAAATGAGATTATGTGGTACAGACACATGAAAGAAAATGATATCTTAGTTCAGGTTTAACCATCTTCAGGGTACAAACCTGGGCATTGGTTTAAATAGAATAATTAGAGGCAGGCAACAAAATAAATATAACTTGAGAGTCTCTGTCACAAGTATAGCCTGTTAAGTCTTTATTTCAGTTCTATGTATTTTTCCTTTGGCATGTCTATCTATCAGGGCTTAAATCAGGGCCTCACACCTTAACTTTGATTTGATACTCTTAGCTGCTCTATCAATTGACCCATGCCTCTAGTCTAACTTTTTTTTCTGCTGGTTAATTGAAAGTGAAATATGTGTTATTCTGCTCAGGCTCACTTCAAACTATGGTCCTCAGATCTTAGCCTCTTGAATTGCTGGAATGACAGTCCCAGAGGCACTAACACCCATCTCCATGAATTGGTTATAATGTGTATTTGTGACTATTCCCTTGATTCATGGTGTTATAATAAAATATTGGGTCACTTACAGAGAATAGGAATTGATGACTCACATTTCAGAGTCCAGAAGGTGTGCAACCAAGTCCCCAGCAGAGCTTCTGTGACTTACAGAGATCCTTTCCTTGCTACTTTTTTACCTGACAAGAATGTTTTATTCTTACTCAGTATAATCGCCACAGCAGTCTACACTCTATCCTTCAAGCTCTGTTATTGGATTTGTTAATCTCTCATACTGACCTATTCACCCCTAAAATGTCCCTACTCATAATTCAGGTGATCTCACATTCATAGAGTATATCATGTCTTCAACCACACAAAATTTTCTCAAACTAATTTGTATAGTGACTAGTTTTGAGGATGTACACACGTGGCTGGCCAGGGCATTGTTAAAATGGGATCAGTAAGATTGAGAAACACATAGAGCTAAGTCTTTTTTTGTATATTTTTTATTGTAAAAATACCGTACAGAGGGGTTACCATTACGAGTAAGGCAATGAGTACATTTCCTATTGAACGTTGTTACCTCCTCCTTTGTTTTTCCCCTACCATCCCTTCTCTCCTCAACTCCCCAAATCCTCCTTCCATGCATGCCAAAGTTGTAAAGTTAATTTTCAACAAGTGTCTTGTACATCTCATTGTTAAAATGGGTCAACCTGTATCCTTATTTCAGCATTTTGTTATTTCCCTTGCCCTCCCCAAATTAGAAAAATGTATATACAAGATGCAGAGCACCGGAATCAAATACAGTGACAAGAGGGGTTATATCATGGGGGAAGAACAAAGCCTGTGCAATGGATAAACTCTTAATTTGTACGGAAGTGGAAGTCTTTGCATTTACTACATGTGAATGAGACTAATGGGAGTTACTCTTGAGGAGTTCTCCAGAAATATTGCATTAAATAGCTCCTTGTGAGAACCAGACTTGCCTTTCAAAGTCCATCCGGACTCAGATAAGAAGCACAACAAAAATGAGTCTTGCAAAATCCGGTATCTATATGATGAGAGGCACACTCTCTGAGGCTGCAACAAGCAATTTTATTTCTAGCTGGTAAAGATCCCTCCCTTTAATTTTCCAAGTAATAAGGGTTTCATATTCTCTCATGTCTAAGTTACATTTTTTCTATTGGATATTTGAAATCCATCCCTTGCGGGTGCTTGGATTTTAGAAGTGGACTTCGTTGGTCACCAGCTCTTTTGTTCTTTTGCAGTGTAGTCATTTGTGCTTTCTGACACATACAACATTTCTTCCCATTTTCTCATTTTGTTACAGTCCATTATTTCCATTTCTAGTCATCTAAGTCACCTTCTACTTAGTCCTAATTATTCAGGCTTTCCAATGCCTGAATTTTGTCATATCCACAGGTCACTATCTAAGAAAGCTATTGGTAATTTTCCACTGAGGGTCAGTAAATGACTTGTGTTGAAAATGGACTAGAACTGACTTTATTTGTAAAATCAGTGAGTCTTTTAAGTACATAAAAAGCCTAAAAAGTTATGTATTGCATTTATATTTTATCATTTAACTCTCTTGATTTTCTTTTTTATACTCTGTTTTATGAAATTTGGGGCTGATGACTTGCTTATGTCTATGTTTATCTCTGTTGGCTCTCTTGAAATTCTTACTTTTCAAGCAATATTTCTCTCTCATATTTATAGAATAAATAAAAAATAAGCAAAAATTAAGAAAAATGTGTTTCTTGTCTCTCTGAGCCTGACTCAATTCACTTAACAACTTGGACAACTAACTCACATTTAACAAAAGTAATACTAAGGAAGCAGAAACATGTTGTCTGAGGAGGGTGCACAAATGATTAGACAGAGGAAGGGTAGTGGAAATAGTCATATTTATTGTGCTATGTAAGAATGCAACCAAGTTGAGGGATGGGTAGGGTTGGAAGAGATAGGGGAGAACATTGGAATGAGTGACATAAATGAAGATTCATTCACTCACAAACAGACATGTTGAATTGAAACCCTTCTGTACAACTACTTGAATACAATAAAATTAAAAAAATATTTTTAATGGTGAAAAACCAAGCTTAAATGCAAATGGAAAAAAAAACAAAGGAGTTAGGTAATTAAACAAAATGTTCACAATGAAAGGCTTATTTTATTCATTCATTCATTTTTTCTTTTTATTTACCTTTATTCTTTTTTAAAACATCTTACTTCTTCCCTTGGAGAGCACCTGTATTTACAAATGAGATCATAAATCTATGAATATAAAAGCAGTTTCCTACAGAAGAATCTATCCTGGTTTTTCTGGCACTCTACCAGCTGCAAGCAGCAGAGAATGCTCTGTGTGTGTGTGTGTGTGTGTGTGTGTGTGTGTGTGTGTGTGTGTGTTTCCTTTCTGAAATAAACCTTCCAAGAGTATGATTCTGAAAAATGTAACTCTACTTATTGTTAAATTTTCATTTCAGTGGTTTCCTTTTAAAGAAATTTCCCTGTATCTTTTAGAGCATCTAAAACAAGGCTTCCTGTCTTTTCTAGCAACTGTTTTTGTACTTGCCACAAATTGTTATTTAAGAATGCATTGAAATCCGTCATGCCTGTTGTTCATGCTGGACAATGATTGTCATGAGAAAGAGACCCATTATCTTGTTTGCATTTCTCATGCCACCATTAAATGTAATGTCTTTAATAACACCTGTCTCCCAAATAATTTTAACTAATTTTTCACACTGCAGGACTATTTACAAAATTGGGGAAATAAGTCTCTCACGCAGAGTTCTTATAACTAGGGTGCATCCTGTCTACAGTTGTTTCTTAGAACAGCTGGCTTTCTGGTGTGTAAGTCAGTCAAACATTTACAAACAATGATTTTATGTGCCATTCACACTGGTCATTTTTTATTGTTCTGAGCTTATTGCAGTGTGTGAATTGAGATTTTTATGTAAAAAGGGTGTAATTTTCCCTCAATATAGGTATGTGACAACAAAAGTTGCTTGCATGCCAGCTCAAATTGTTTTACATAAAAATGCTGTTAAGACACAGCAGAGTTATCTTATCCTAGGATCTTAGTTGTTGTTTCTTTCTTTATTTGAAACTGACATCCTTTATAAAGAACATAGCAATGGACAACAGTGTACATTTTTAGGGGAAAAATTGCTGGGCATAAAGTTTGAAAAAATTAGTTTCCTTTTATATGTGCAAACATTGGATGAATGCAACAATCACAACTAGATAGCCATTACATTACTTTAAACTTTCAATGCAATATGTATCTACACGATAATGGGTTCATAAGGTAACCTATCTAAATTTTATATAGGGAAAACCTAAAAAAATTTACAAACAATGAATCTATAATAATAACTGGCTATTCTTTTGATCTTAGGAAAAGGTAATAAGGTAGCCCTGTGTATGAATAAAGCTAGAAAATCATGACTTTATTCCCCTCAAAATCTTATCCACAAGAGTAAATGAGCAGCATTAAATAATATGTCATGTGCTTGATAATGAAGAAAGCTAATAAGCAGGAGAAGAGCTCAGATAATGACAAGGAGGAGATGTTTTAGGCTCAGAGTGAGGTTGACCCTTCTCTGCCTGAAGTGGTGAAATATGAAAAAGAAATCCCTTGCATTGTTTCTTTGAAAGGGATGCTGGCAAATCAGCATCTTCTATAGTCCAACACTGTTTCTAGTTCTGGGATCACATTCACATTTGTACATGCTACCTTCTAACCTTGAGGTAGACTGGCAGACAAACCAATGACTCCCAAACCAAAACAAGCCAGAGGCAAGAGATATACTTTAAATATGATACCACGTCAGGCTTCAATGTTGTCCAAAATAAAGTATTAAAATACATGCTGTTACCACAGCGCTCCACGTGCCATTCCCATTTTCCTCTTAAGTAGTGGAGACAAAGAGAGAGAGAGAAAGAGACAGATACAGACAGAGAGAGAGAAAGAGAGAGAGAGAGAGAGAGAGAATTTCTTTGACCTTGTTCTCATAAATAATGTATTCCAAACATAAAACTGTCTGGCATGGCAAGTTTTTTGATCAAAAAAGAGTTTGATTCCAGTGCCCTGCATCTTGTATGCACATTTTCCAAGTTGGGGAGGGGAAGGGAAATAACAAAACGCTGAAACAAGGATATAGGTTGACTTATTGTAAAAATAAGCCTTACATGACACTATGTTGAAAACGAACTTTACAAGTTGAGGGCAGGAGGGTGAGCGTGGCGGGGAGGAGTGGGGAGGGGTAGGAAGGGAAGAGATAGTAGGGGAAAAACGGGAGAGGGTGACAATGCTCCATAGGTAATATACTCATTACCTTACTCATGTAACTGTAACCCCTCTGTACAGTAACTTTACAATAAAAAAATAGTTCTAAAAGTTAAAAAACAAACAAAAAACTCCCCCAAAACAAGGTATCCATGTCCCAAGAATAGTTGCTCAGTGTGAGCTCCACAGATTTAGTGTCTCCATGCTTGGATGATAGTGTCAAAAGTTTGCAGAATGATTGAATGTTACTAGTTGCTAAACATAAAACACATTGATCTGGAAACATTTAAAGCAAGACTCTTTGACTTGTTTTAGCTTGCATTAATAGCCCCAATGGAAAAGCCACACACCTTATCTCTTAGTTTGACTTCAAACTGCTGGAGTGTATTCCATTCTTTTCCTGCTTCACCCTGCCATGAGTTACAACAATTGCCTGCTTTGCTACTCTATAAATCATCCTGAAATTATTTTCACTATTTTATTAGGATTCACTTTAATAGCCCTCACTAATGTCAAGTTGATAAGACTTTAAAATATCTGCATTTCTTTATGTTAAGGACTTTGTTTGTTAAAAATGCATTCTCTTAGATGATCATTGTAGCCAAATGAAGTCAAGGCAGTTGATCAGAAAAATTAAAGTCTACTTAAAAATTGCCTTTTCATTCACAGATCATAAAATGATAGTAGATAGATAGATAGATGCTAGATAGATAGATGCTAGGCAGATATATGATAGATAGATAGATAGATAGATAGATAGATAGATAGATAGATGCTAGAAGATAAATAGATGATAGGTAGATGATAGATTAAATAAGGAACTCACCACTGACTTTCTTTGCTTCCAACTTTAGATTGAAATAGTTTTGACAGAAATGAAAATGTAATGTTTGAAGTTTTAACAAACTTACATTTTCAACAGGCCAGATATTTGAAAGGTATCTAAATTACCTTCCAGCATGCCTATCTTATGATCTGATTTCTAAGCGTTCTCCTGGGAATATGGCTGCAACTCAGTCTAACAAAAGCACTTGCCCTAGGTGGTATGGAGAACCTGGTTTCTTGGAGGAGTCTGCAAAAATGTCTATTTAAACTAATTATCAAAATGGGATGTTGACCAGAACCATGTTTATTCTGTTCAACTTCTTTTTTTTTCTTGTGAAAATACTGTACAGAGGGGCTACAATTACAAGGGCAAGATAATGAGTACATTTCTTATCAAGCATTGTAGCCTCCTCCTTTGTTTCCCCTTCCCATCCCGTCCTCCCCTCCCCCCTACCAACCCTCCCCCCCCACCAAAGTTGTAAAGTTCATTTTTGACTTAACGACTTGTACGTCTCGTTGTTGCAATGGGTCCACCTGTATCCCTATTTAAACAATTTGTTTTTTCTCTTCCCCTCCACAAATTATAACAACATCAAATACAGTGAAAGCAGGGGTTATACCGTGGGGGAGGGACATACAAAGCAACAAAGAAATAATCTTATAGATGTGTTAGAAACAATTGCATGAAAGAAAAAAACATTTGAATACATATCTTAGGGTTCATTTCCCTAACATCAACTTAACTGACCTTGATATGGAACCAACCCAGATGCCCCTCAGTAGATGAATGGATCAAGAAAATGTGGTATATATACACAATGGAATTCTATGCCTCCATCAGAAAGAATGACATTGCCCCATTTGTTAGGAAATGGAAAGACGTGGAAAAAATGATATGAAGTGAAGTAAGCCAAGCCCAAAGAAACATAGGTCCCATGGTTTCCCTTATTTGAAATAACTAGTATATGTGTGAATCAACTTCTTTAGGATGTAAAATCACAAGCTTTCAGAGAGAGAGGAAAGAATCTTGGACATTATATCTGTTTCCTGATCACACCCACGGACACTGCTACTCAGGCCATGCTATGGCCACTTGCTTTTTAATGCTAAAGACTTTTTGCAAAAGCTATTTGAGAAGAAAGAAATTATTCACATACAGCTCTATTATTCTTTCAAGATTTCTTTGTGATTTAAGCTAAAGATAGTTTTTTCCTAGCTTTGACTCTGGCTGAGAGCAGTAAATTATAGTACAAGAATGAATACTATTACTACCTTTCTTTTTTATCTCACTGAATTTTTTAAAATGCATTTGGAGAAGAGAAGAGAAAACCTGCAAAATGACAGCTAGTAGTCTTAGAAATGGCAATGTTTCTGCCCTCAAGAGAAGCTTTCAAAACTATTCTTGGAAGAATAAACACTTCTTTTGCTTTTTGATCATTATTTCTAGATATGTAGACAATTAAGCTCCAATCTAAGTCTCATCTGCTTAAACAAGCCCTTTCACTTTTCCCATGTGCAGATAACATTTTAAACTTGTCTCCTTTGAAGTAGAACTATTGAATTTCATTTGTGAGCTTACTAATCCTGGTTGTTGTTGTTGTGTTGTTTTGTTTTTTTTTTCATTTATCTAATTGATAGTTACCAGTACAGGAAACATGGTTACTACTATTGATTAACCACTACTTTAGGGTCAGTGCTATAAAATGATATCTCTGGATGTTATATTCTACTGGGAAAGAGACAGAAATTATACTAAACTTGGGGTTAGAGTAATGTCTTATATTTGAATGATACAAATGTCAGGGTAACAAAACATACAAGTGTAGGACACTGGAGAAGACTGAAAAATCCAACTGAAACATTACAGTGGTTAGGAAAAGCCTCACAGACAAGAGAATTTTTGATCAAAGAGCTGAAGATGCTGAAGGAACAATCCATGAGGATGTTTTATAAAGGAATGTTCCTTGCAGAAGGGCTGTCCAGTACCAAGGGAGGCACATCTCTGTCTATGCTCTAGATAGGAAGGAAGGAAGGTAACTACAGGGAGCCAAGCTCCTTGGAAAATAACATGGGTTGACAAAGAAGTGACAAGGTTCACAGGCCATCTAACTTCAAGTTAAATGGCTATCCATTGGACTACTCCTCAATAAATAGCCTCTTAAGGAGGGTGTGAGGTGGAAATATACAGTATACAGTAAATAAATATTTCTTTACCAGAAGTTTGAAATAGAGAGAAGGGAAAATCTTGATTAGGAATAGGGTTATAATCATATCTGAACATCACCTTGTTGCAAAGCCAAGTACAGGAAAGTATACATGGGGGTTAGATGAAGTTACGTTCTTTTTAATGTCATTAACTGACATTTTCTAACATTTTCAATTGGCCAGTAGCAGAAATAATTTGGTGATAACATAAGCATATTGCTATTTAGTATTTTTAAAAGACAGTTTTTACCCATATGTAACCTAAGCTTATTATTGATTTGAGTTTGAATGTTTACTGCCACATTTTATTTCCTTATTTCCTTCAAGCTAGTTTTCTAATTAAAACTGCACATTATTCTTTCATTATCAAGTTAAATGAAGACTTTAAAAGGAATATCTTATTCGGAGCCAAAGACCATGACCTGGTTACAGTTTTTTTTGAGAGACTCTGAATTACAAATCTTGCCATGGAAGAGGTGACATGATTTTTTATAACCACGGGACAGAGAAAGACATAAGTCAATACATTTGCTCAGTTGATGGTGGCATCAGGTAGGCTAACTTTATCAAAACAAAAAAGGTAACACCTTCATAGATTTCAAGTGTTATCTTGAAGCACTCTTGTGTTCAGAATTGGTAAAGGCTAAAATTGCACTGGGGTTCAGATGCCTACTGAAAATCTTACCAAGGTAGTCTCAAGGATATTTGGTTGTTATATTTGGATCAAAATGGAAAGAAAATGCCTGTTGGAAAAGCTGCGGTAGCTCATGATAATTTGACTTTTGACTTACAATATTCCATTCTCTGCAGTTATGACTCTCTCAGTGAAAGTTAAGCAGTCTGCAGGGTCTTTCATATAGATTTAGCTTCCGTTAGAGAGTCTCGGTTCCACAAGTCTATGGGTATAAGTTAAGATAACATGCAATGTCTTCTCCCATTAACTCTGGACAAAAATCATGTGTATGCTTAGCTTGAAACCAGAAAAAGGAAGTAAGAAAATATGCTAGACTTAGACCTGTGGCCTGGATGATGTTTTTAAAGTTTGTAATATGTCTTTGGTTTGCATAAAATAGAGAACTATAAAATCTGCAAGTTTATTTTTAAAGGCTGCCGGTTCTGAACTTCAATCTACATGTATCTGTCAATCAAGACTGAGAAGTATCTAGTGTTGGAGCCCCTGAGAAATAGATACCATGTCTATAGGTCCTTATTGATCCTTGGAATGATTAGAGCTGCTGCTCCATCCTGTGCAGGTGGTTTTGGTTAGAAAGACATGCTCCTGTTGGCTGTGTCCAATCTTCTTCGAATGTATCTCAGAGATATCAGAACTGAATGGTGATAAGGAGCTGGAATCAGTAGAGACCAAAAAGGTTAGTACATTTTGCCTCTAAATGATAATGTTCCAAAGAAAAATCTAGTAGGCCAGCCACAGTTTTTTCTCTGCAGAGCCAGCATCCTTGTAACTAAAAAGAGCTGAGTGCTCGGAATTTTCTTGGAGGAGAATGTTTGAAATCATGCATACTGGAAAAGCAAATAAGGCAAAGCCATTCTCCACATGTAGAAAAATCAGCAGAAGCTTTCAAACATATGAGTTATGAAATCACACAGCTGGGCTTCTTTTAAAACAGTGTGTCAAGTTCGTACTCTGAGCACTAAAGACGTAGGTTTGCTTCCTGCTACATTTTCTTTAAAAAGAAATTGAAAACAACTGACTGGCTACTTTTGAAATTCTGGCTTGTTCAAGATGGAATTTCTCTCCTGATGTTGAAATTTTTGCCTTTCATATCAGTCAAAATCACAATACAGATACCAAACCAAATAATTGAGGTTGTTGAAGCATTTATTTGTGATATGTAGTGATAGGAAAAACACAAAATAGAAAGAGTTTTCTCTAAAACTCCATGATTCCAGACCGAACACCCAGAAGTATAGTATATGGTTCACAGTTCGACAATCTTTGTTCAACAGTTTAAAACTGGGAATAACAACCAAAGGTTTTTAAAAGATAGTGAGTTTGTGATGAGTAAAAACTCTCAAAAATTTCTTTTTTTTGTATGTTTTTTATTGTAAAAATACTGTACAGAGGGGTTACAGTTACATGAGCAAGGGAATGGGTACATGTTCTATTGAGCAATTTCTTAAAATTGCAGTCTCGTTTACACAGAAGCCTAACTAAAAACCAAGAAGCAAAGGTATAAAAATAAGGAAATTTGACAAGAATATGGATAAATTTGCATTTTTTCTAGAAATGTAAAATTGTGTAAATACTCTGGAAATAAAAACAATTAGCTGGGGCTGGGAAAGTGGCTCAGTGGTAGAGCGCTTGCATTGCATGCCTGAGGCCCTGGGTTCGATTCCTCAGCACCACATAAGCAAAAAGAAAAAAGCCAGAAGTGGCGCTGTGGTTCAACTGGTAGAGCGCTAGCCTTGAGCTAAAGAGCTGAGGGACAGTGCCCAGGCCCAGAGTTCAGGCCCCACAACCGGACCCCCCCAAAAAAACAATTAGCCATATAATTATTATATGATCCAACAATATCACTTTCAAATATATGCCCCAAATCATTCAGATTGAGTCTCAGTCTAATTTTTCCAGCATTGTTCAGAGCAACTACTGATAATGATTTAAAAATGAGCCTGGTGCCAGTGGCTCATGCCTGTAATCCTAGCTAGTCAAGAGGCTGAGATCTGAGGATCATGGTTCAAAGCCATCCCAGGCAGCAAAGTCCGTTAAACTCTTATATCCGATAAACCACCAGAAAACCGGAAGTGGCGCTGTAGTTCAAGTGGTAGAGCACTAGCCTTGAGCTGAAGAGCTGAAGGACAGTGCCCAAGCCCAGAGTTCAAGCCCCACGAGCAATCTTTAATGAAGAACAAAGGCACTACAGTGAATTAAAGACAACATATTCAGTAAATGGTGTTGGCAAAACTGGACATCTGTACGACAGTGTGTATATGTGAGCACAGTCTAAACACAGAACTTTAGACCTTCCAAAACAAAATAGAAGACACCTACAAATGCATCAAAGAAACAATATCAATTTCAAGACTATAAAATTCCTGAAAAATAATAGGCAATTCTAGCAGATCCTGTGTTTGCTGGTGGATTTTTAACTATAACACAAATGTAGAATTCATGAGAAAAAACAATCTTTTGCATAAGCAAATTTTATGTTTTCTTTTTTCCATTTAACAAAACAGTTTATGAATACAACACATCTTAAAAAAAAAGAATATAAAAGTAGGGTTGGGAATGTGGCTTAGTGGTAGAGTGCTTGCCTGGCATTCATGAAACCCTGGGTTCAATTCCTCAGTAGCACATAATCAGAAAAAGCTGGAAGTGGCACTGAGGCTCAAGTGGTAGAGCACTAGTCTTGAGCAAAAGGAGTTCAGGGACAGTGTCCAGGCCCTGAGTTCAAGTCTCACAACTGGCAAAAAAATCAAATCAAAACAAAACAAACAATTTATTGACCACTATTCACCATATTTACAATGAAACAAATAATATACAGTTTGGTAACATTCTGATTACTACAAAGTTGTTTTTCTGGCTTTTGTTGTCCATCCATTTCTGTGATTATCCTTCCCTTCCACAAATCAGATAATCTATGTTGAAAACTTTACAGCTTCGGGATGGAGGGCAGAGAGAGAATTTGGAGAGGTGAGGAGGGAAGGGATGATAGGGGGAAAACAAAGGAAATGTACTCATTACCTTACTCATGTAACTGTACCTCCATTGTACAATATCTTTACAACAAAAAAAAAAACATATTGCAGAATTAATTACCATAGCTAAGCTATGGAACCAACTCAGATGCTCCTCAGTAGATGACTGGATCAAAAAATGTGATATATACATATATATATATATATATATATATGTATATTACACACACACACACACACACACACACATGTATGTATATGAATTCTATGCCTCCATCAGAAAGAATGACATCGCCCCATTTGTTAGGAAATGCAAAGACTTGGAAAAAATATATTAAGTGAAGTAATCCAAGACCAGGGAAAAATAGGTGCCATGGTTTCCCTTATTTGCAATAAGTAGTATATGTCTGGGACAATCAGAAATGTTCTAAAGCTATGTACATATGACCATATAAGATGATTAGGCGAAATGAAACCCAAGATAGGGACACAGTGTTTTTTTTTCTTGCTTGCTATAGTTTCTAATGTATTTATAATATACCATGTGATTTTTTTTGTTTCTTTGTATGTTCCTCCCCCTGTTTTCACTGTATTTGATGTCAGTGCTCTGCATCTTGTATATACACTTCTCTAATTTGGGAAGGGGAAAGGAAAAAACAAAATGCTCAAATAGGGGTAAAGGTTGACCCATTGTAACAATGAGAAGCACAAGACACTATGTTGGAAAACAAACTTTACACTTTAGGCCAGGGGAAGGAGGGGGTAAGGGGAAGTTTAGTTGTGGAGGTGGGAAGGAAGGGATGATAGGGGAAAACAAAGGAGGAGGCAACAATGCTTGAGAAGAAGTGTACTCATTCCTTGCTCATGTAACTGTAACCCTTCTCTACAGAATTTTTACAATAAAAACATATTAAAATAAAAAAAGAAAAAAGATAAAAATATTTTGAAGCAGAGAATTCCATAATTCTATTACTTGGAAGGTAGAAGCAGGAAAATCATAGTTCAAAATCAGCAATACCTACTCTCAAAACACAAAGACAAATTAATAAAGATGAAATATTTAAAAAAGAAATGGAGGGCTGGGAAGGTGGCTCAGTGGTGGAATGCTTGCCTTGCATGCATGAGGCCCTGGGTTCAATTCCTCAGCACCACATTAGCAGAAAAATCTAGAAGTGGTGTTGTGGCTCAAATGGTAGAGCACTAGCCTTGAGCTGAAGTGCGGAAGGACAGATTTCAGGCATCATGACCAAAAAAAAAGATAAACAAAATAAAGAAAAATTATTTTGCTATATTATTTACAAACTAGCTTAGCTTAGAACACCTTAGAAAGTTATGAAGCAGGTCAACATGAACTCTAATATATGCAAACAAGAGGTATTTTTAGAGTCTGTATATAGTATAATCTTTTTTCTATTGTTTTGTTTTTCTTCATTTCTCTTAGTTTTTTGTACCTTATGTTTTGCACGTAAGATTATGCAATATGTGGAAAGGAAAGGGAATCACAGAAACAGCAGGACAAAGGATGAATCAAAGCACACTGATACACACTTGACACTACATTGGTCATGAACAGGACAATAAGGGAGAGAGGGGTATAGGGAGGATAAGTGGGAGATAATCAGGGATAGGGTAACAATGATTAAAAACAAATGTATTCATCACCTTAAATATGTAACTGTAACCCTCTGCTCATCACCTTTTCAATAAAATAAAAATAAAGAAATGGAAACAAGAGGTTTTTATAATGTATTGTTTGCAGTACTTTCTCTTTTTTTCCCTTCATTTTCCTCTGGTTTATGTTCTGTTGTCACTGTTTTTTATAATTTTTTATTGTAAAAATACTATAGAGAAGGGTTACAGTTACATGAGCAAAGTAATGAGTACATTTCCTACCAAGCATTGTTGCCTCCTACTTTGTTTTTCCCTTACCACCCCTTCCTTTACACTCAATTCCTTTACACTTCCACAACTACACTCCCCCTTATCCCCTCTAGCCCCTGGATTAAAGTGTAAAGTTTGTTTTCAAACATAGTGTCTTGTGCTTCTCATTGTTACATTGGGTCAACCTTTATCCCTATTTAACATTTTGTTTTTTTTCCTTCCCCTTCCCAATTTAGAGAAGTGTATATGTATAAGATGCAGGGGACTGACATCAAATACATTGAAAACAGGGGTTATACTGTGGGGGAGGAACATACAAAGAAAAAAAATCACATGGTACATTATAAATACATTAGAACTCTAACAAGAAAGAAAAAAAACCACTTTTGTCCCTATCTTGGGGTTAATTTCCCTTAACGTCATCTTATACGGTCATATAAGATTATCTTCTGCTTGTCCCAGAAGATCTTCACTAGCCATACAACAGATAAGGGTCTCATATCAAAAATATACTTGGAAATCAAAAAACTTAAATCCCCCAACAACAAATCCTCAAAGAAACAACTGCCCAATAAATAAGTGGGCTAAAGACTTACAGAGAAACTTCTCTGAAGAGGAAATAAGAATGGCCAATAGACATATGAAGAAATGCTCAACCTCTTTAGCCATAAAAGAAATGCAAATCAAAGCAATATTGAGATTCTACCTCACCCCAGTTAGAATGGCTATAATCAATAATTCTAACAACAATAGATGCTGGAGGGAATGTGGCCAGAATGGAACCCAATGCGTTGTTGGTGGGAGTGTCAACTTGTTCAACTGCTTTGGAAAGCAGTATGGAGGTTTCTCCAAAGAGTCTACATAGAGCTCCCATATGACCCAGCAATCCCACTTTTGGGCATTTACCCAAATGATAACAAACAAGACCATACTAATGCTACCAGCACAACTATGTTTATTGTACCATTGTTTACTATAGCTAAGATATGGAACCAACCCAGATGCCCCTAAAGTAGATGAATGGATCAAGAAAATGTGATATATATATATATATATATATATGTATATATATATATATACACACACACACACACACACACATACATATATATACATATATATATATATGTATATATAAATATATTCTATGCCTCCAATAGAAAGAATGACACTGCTCATTTGTTAGGAAATGGAAAGACTTGGAAAAAAATTATATGAAGTAATCCAGGCCCAAAGAAACATAGGTCCCATGGTTATCCTTATTTCTTGTCACTGTTTTTGATTTCTGTACCCTTTTCTTGTATATGAGAACAACATTTTGAAAAATTCTACTACATGAAAGACTTTGACCAGTCCAAAATTGCTGTATCTTATGTAATTCAAACAATATAGCGTTCTGTAAAGAAAGTCAGTGATGTTAGGGCCTAGAGGAGGGAAAGCTGACTTAGCAGAGTGTAAGTAATATTTCCAATAAGAAAAGCACTCAGTATAATCCCATGGTAGTATGTCCAAGTTATTATATATTTGTCCAAAATGATAGAATATCCATCCACAGTGAAGCCACATGTAATCTGTGGACTCTTTGGTGATTGACAACAGTCAAGGGACTTACAAGTTCTATTCAATGTACAGCTCTTGGGAGATGACAGTATGATGAAGGTAATGCATGTATGGAGACAAGAGGTGAATGAGATGCATCTGTACTTCTATTTTTTTATTATTTTATTTTATTTGTGAACACACTGTACAGAGGGGTTGCAATTACATGGGCAGGATAATGCATACATTTCTTATCAAGCATTGCAGCCTCCTCCTTTGTTTAATACTTTTTTACCACTCAAAACATACATTTAATATTTGTGCAAGCAAGTTTCTTGACAGAAATCACTTCCTCAAAAATTCATAGCATATTTTGTATTTTTCATCACTTTGAATTTGAAATTTCCTCCTGATTATTTTTGTTTTCATTCTGTTGGCTTTTTATTTTATATATTTTATATTATCTTTTAATAGTTGATCAAAGAGGCTGTCATACAAGAAAGCCATTTATGAATGAAATGTGTATTGAACAGTATCGCTACTTTCCACATTCTCACCTGTCCCTCCCAATCCAACCCTTCCCTCATTTTTCTTAATTTTGTAGGACATACACTAAATTTTTGCAATGTATCTAATACTTGTATAAATAGACTTAAATATTTGAAACATATAAATTACTAACACCCTAGTTATTATTGCAGCACATTTCCCAGAATCTCAATACTATTACTGAAAACATGAACATTATTATAATTGGTAGATTACAAAGTTGTTAGAAAGTTTAGGTTGAAAACCATGAGTTGGAAAAGTTAATGACAGGTGGATAGAAGGCATAATTGATGGTTGTAATCTCAAGCAGATTTTAAGGAAGATCAAGGACAGGAGAAAATGAGCAAACTGATATTATTTTATTTGTCTAAAAGTTGATTAGAAAGTTTGAACTCATATCCCCGCCAGCAACTGGTGTTTTTAGAGTTCTTGATTTCAGCCATTCTAACTGGAGTGAAGTGGATGTGGACAGACGGGAACCTTACTGCATTGTTGGTGGGAGTGTAAACTTGTTCAACCACTTTGGAAAGTAGTATGGAGGTTCCTCAAAAGACTCAACATAGAGCTCCCCTATGACCCAGCAATCCCACTTTTGGGAATTTCCCAAATGTTTACAAACAAGACCACACTAAAGCTACCAGCACGACTATGTTTATTGCAGCACTATTTACTATAGCTAAGAGATGGAACCAACCCAGATGCCCCTCAGTAGATGAATGGATCAAGAAAATGTGGTATATTTACGCAATGGAATTCTATGCCTCCATCAGAAAGAATGACATTGCCCCATTTGTTAGGAAATGGAAAGACTTGGAAAGAAATTATATTAAGTGAAGTAAGCCAAACCCAAAGAAACATAGGTCCCATGGTTTCCCTTATTTGCAATATCTAGTATATGTCTGAGTCAAGCAGAAAAGGTCAAATAAGGTGATGGTAGGGAAATGAACCCTTAGATATGTATTTTAATGTTTTTTTTCTTTCATGCATATGTTTCTAAGGCATTTATAAGATTATTTCTTTGTTGCTTTGTATGTCCCTCCCCAATGGTACAACCCCTGCTTTCACTGTATTTCCCCTTCGAGGGGAAGGGGAAAAACAAATGGTTTAAATAGGGATACAGGTGGACCCATTGCAACAATGAGATGTACAAGTCGTTATGTCGAAAAACGAACTTTACAACTTTGGTGGGGGGAAGGAGGGCAGGGAGGATTGGGTGGGGGCCTAGGGGGAGGATGGGAAGGGGAAACAAAGGAGGAGGCTAAAATGCTTGATAAGAAATGTACTCATTATCTTGCCCATGTAATTGTAACCCCTCTGTACAGCATTTTCACAATAAAAAAATAAAAAAATAAAATTTGAACTCATGAGTAAGAAATTTTTATTATGTCTTCTCAAGAAATTTCTGCATATGCTTCTAGATAAATTCAATTCTTTATTAATTTATTGTGGACAACAGATTTTTGTATACATGATGTATATTCAATTAAAATTATAAGAAAAACAATTTTCCATTTCTTCTAAATAAAAAGGTAAAACCTAAATGCTTCCTCGACTTCTAAAATATTTTTTAAACCTTTTTCTGTTTTTCAGGTTATCAAATATAAAAAGAACCACACTTATAAATAACAACATATAAAGCACAATTAAAAAGAATTTTATGAGCACTGTGTGAAATACAAAATGCTGAAAGTAATATCTCACCAAGAGTAAATTTGTCTCACTCCTGTTTTCCTTGTTACTCAGGAGGTTGAGCTATGAGGATGGCAATTCAAAGCCAGCCCAGGCAGGAAAATCTGGGAGATTTTTATCTCCAATTAGCTACACAAGAAAGAAAGAAACAGAATGATAAAAAGAAAGAAGGAAGAAGGAAGGAAGGAAGGAAGGAAGGAAGGAAAGAAGGAAGGAAGGAAGGAAGGAATCTGAAAAATAAACAGTGAGAATAAATAAATAAAAGCAAAATCTTAAGCCATGTGTACTGAATTAGCTTGAAATTTTAATTAAAACTCAAATATGTAATTATTTACATACAAAAATGCTATTGCATATTAATGTCCTGAGGCTCTTACAAAAATAGTTTTGAAAAATACTGAAGTCCAGGTGCCAATAAAATTAGTAAATTCCAGATTCTGTTATATGGACAAAATCTTTGATACATAAAATAACATTTTTTAATAAAATATATGTGAAGGCAATGCAAAAGCTCCACAGTTGAAAACCGATTATGAAGATTATTTTATCTTAAACTCTCAGAATAAATTCCATAACAATAATGTTTTACAATTTCTTTTATATTAGTTTGATATTGTATAATAAGTAAGTACATTTAATGGCCTGAAACAATCTGTTTTGTGTGTTTTCCATGTCAGGAGTATGACCACAGTTTGGAACATACTGAGGATTCCTAAAAGACTTAAATCAAGATTTTGGCCATGGTGTATTTTTCTCTTTAGTCTCCTCTTTCTTCCAAATACATTGACATAGGACTGGATAGTGAAAGGCCCTGACTACTTACTGACTCCTTGCTAGTGAAGTTTATACCTGTATTATCTCCATAGGTAGTTCATGACAGTCTTGTTTCCTTCTTAGCAGGAAGGTTTCTCTTTCTCACTCTGATACAATTTACATTTAGGAAATTTACAATAAGTTACATACCAGCCCATTCTTTTTTCAGTATTCTAAGGATTCAATGCAGATCTCTGATTCTGACTTCATGGAACAGGAAGGAGTTAAACAAAGATGAGAAATTGAGAATCACCATATACCAGTTCTGTGGCAGAAACATAAAACAGTAAATGTGGGAAAAAAAAAGCAGAATAAAGCCTACATATTCTCTAGGCCAAATAATACTAATATGAAACAAATATTCACAAAAATGTCCAAATTGAAATTGATAACAACAGATATTTCTAGAACCATTATATTAAATTAAAAGAATTAACCTAGAAAGAAAACACAGGATTTTAGCCCAAATATGCAAATAAAATGAAAACTGGATACTTTACTAGGCATTAAGTACATCCAGGAAGCTTGAGTACATTGTGGTTTTTTTTTATCATTTTACCTTTATATTTTTAACATAACTTCCAGATCTTAGCTTGAGAATTCTGTATTGCAAAGAGAATTTCACTTGCCAAATATTAAATGTAGCTTCAGAGGCAATATTAGAGGCAAACAATTTCTGTTGACCCAATTTCCCTTCATTCAGTTTCTACAACTGAAGAAATGAAATCTCAAAAAGCAAACTTTTCTGACTCCTCATGTTTTGGGCCACACTTTTAAAATGATAGACTATACTACATATGGATGTCAAATGATTTAGATAGCTTTGTTAGAAGACCAGAAAGACTATAAGGGTCACAAGGCAATGCATTTATTTGGGTTTCATCCAAAAGAATTTGTTGAAAGAACACAAGTTGGGATGAATACAAATGAATTCAAGAAAAAAATGCCTATGCAAATGATTTTTTGTACAAGAACATATTATTTTAGCTAAAATAATCTCAGTGATATAAAATTAGTATTCTTCTCTCTGTACACTTTGGAGCCAAGCTTTGAAACCTGTGATAGACAAAGGGTGACTATATCCTTTTGGAGCATTTCACAGTAGGCAGACACAGGATCTGTGTTTGTGCTGAACTCATCCCAGGGCCAAGGCAGGTCCATGGGTATGCATGCTTTTTCCCCAGTCTCTATAAGGAATTGATCAGGGGAGCTATTCTGAATTCTTCACCTCTGATTATTGATTCATCTTCTGATTTTTAGCATTTTTCTACAGCTTTTCTTTCCACCACACATAGGTAAATCATAATTTTTTTCTAGATCACTTTAGTGAGGAAGTGACTTTTCTACTGTCTCTGTCCAGTGGAAGCTTACAGCACCTAAGAGTAATGAAAAGTTTGGTAAATTGAATGCATCTTTTGGGCTACATGCACACCTGTTGCTGCTTCTAGTCTCTCTATTTCTCCTCACGATATACATATTGGCAACACCAGAAAAGCCGGGGTAAATGGAACAGTTACAAATCTTAGATTCTAAGACTATAAATCAAACAGATAACAAATGAATGAATAAACAAATAAACCATAAAGTAGGCATTCTATTTCAGGGGTATTTTCTCTCAAAGAGAGATTTGACAAATTTCTCCTTATTCTGATATGGAATCCACCATGAATCCTGAAGTGAAACAAAAGTTGGTAGAGTTATCCTCATACAGTCAACATGGTGAAAAGCGGTTGCATAGGAAATAAGTTTTTTGACATGATGGTTACAACTTACATAATTAGTTTCTAGAGCTATTTACTTTAATGCTCCTTAGTGTAGATCAGAGATTGATATCAAGTTACAGCATGCATCGTAGAAAATATTCAACTATTTTCAAAAGAAATAAATCTTCAATGATATAACTTATTCTAAGTCTAAAAATGAGGATATATGACACACGATTTTAAGTGAGAAAAATTGTCAATAAGTGTCACTTCTCTAAAATCATTGTTAATAGGGACTAATGAACAAGAAGATAAATTTGGGGTAACATTTTCTCTAAAAGAGTTAGCTTCAGGGGATGTGACAGGAATAAGGAAAGAAATAGTGAACAAATGAAGTCATTATATTCAATGTATATTATGTCAAAAAGGAACTATGTAACTTGAAGGTTGAAATTGCAGGGGGGATATAAAAAAAGAAGCGGTAACATTGATCAAAATATTTTGTACTCAATCTGAATTATGGAATTGAAACCCCTTGTACAATTTCATAGTAATACTACTACTGCTATTAACAATAATAATAATGAGTGAGCTTGCTTTAGTTAGGTTTATATGAAATATGTATCAATTAATAAAGGGATTTGTAACATCCATTTAAGAATTTAAAACATGTCAGGTGCCCATGGCTTATACCTATGAGCTAGCAACTCAAGAGAAAGAGATGGGAGAATAGTGCTTCAAAGCCTGTTTGAGAAGAAAAATCTAAAAGACCATGCCATCAATTATTCAGTCAAATGCTAAATGTTCAAGTGGTCGAGAGCCAGTAAAGGGCAAGAGCCCCAGACCTTGATTTCAAGACCCAGCACCAGTGCGAAAAGTAAAAAAACAGTGCAAAAATGTTTTTTTAAAAATGACAGTTTTCTAAATAGTCACTTTATCTTTCCAAGGACTGGAGTTCTGCTTACATGTGGCATATCCCTCCCCCACGCTATAACCCCTGTTTTCACTGTATTTGATGTTGGTATAATTTGGGGAGGGGAAGGGAAAAAACAAATCATTTAAATAGGGACACAGGTGGATCCATTGCAACAATGAGACATATAAGTCGTTATGTCGAAAACGAACTTTACAACTTTGGGGCGGTGGGGGTGAGGGCAGAGGGAGATGGGAAGGGATGGTAAGGGGAAACAAAGGAGGAGGCAACAATGCTTGATACCTGAGAAAAGCAGAAATGGTCAGATAAGTTGATGTTAGGTGAGTGAACCCCAAGATAAGGATTCAAATATTTTTTCTTTCATGCGATTGTTTCTAACATATTTATAAGATGATTTCTTTGTTGCTTTGTATGTCCCTCCCCCACAGTGTAACCCCTGCTTTCACTGTATTTGATGTTGGTATAATTTGTGGAGGGGAAGGAAAAAAAAAAACAGTCACTAAATAGGGATACAGGTGGACCCATTCTAACAATGAGATGTACAAGTCGTTATGTTGAAAAACGAACTTTACAACTTTGGCACGGGGTGGGGGGGGAATATAGGGGCGGGGGAGGGGTGGGGGTGGGTTGGGAGATAGGAAGGGATGGAAAGGGGAAACAAAGGAGGAGGCAACAATGCTTGATAAGAAATGTACTCATTATCATGCCCATGTAATTGTAACTCCTCTATACGGTATTTTCACAATTAAAAAAGAAAGAGTAATAAAATGTTTCCAGTAATTTAACAGTGATTTTTGAAGAATGAGAATTTTATATTATTGAATCTTCAGTACTGATATTGATAACTATTTTGTTGTCTTATGTGTGTGTGTGTGTGTGTGTGTGTGTGCGCGCTCATGCACACATACATTCTGGTATCAGGGCTTGAACTCAGGGCCTTACACCCTAACTCAACTTTATCATTCCTTTATAATACTTAATCATTTGAGTCATACCTCCAGTCCAGCATTTTACCAGTTAATTGGAGATGGAGACTTAAAGCCTTTTCTTCCTTGTAAGAAGTAGCTTTGAAGTGCCATCCTCCGATCTTAGCTTCCCGAGAATCTAAGGATTACAGATGAGCCAGGAACATCTGGTATTATTGATAACTTTAGATTAAAATTCAATATTGCATGCATTTGCTTATAGGTAAGATAAATTAAAACTCTTGAGATTGCTGCTAGGTAATTTCACTTTATAGTGAACCTCCAGGTGAGTTATTAGGTACAGTTAGTCCAACATAAATTAGAGATTTGATATATTTTATGAAGTGGTTGGAAAAAAGCCAGCTTAATATTGGATGGCATCTGCCAAAATAGTACTATGTTTTAAAAATCTCTGATAGAGTACCTCCTTTTTCTACAATTAGTAAGGCTTCAGAACTAATTGTCAGTTAAGTCCACTTTTACAATATGAAAATAAAACCTTTATACTTAACACTAAAGAAAAGCCATGTAATTCCATACCAAATAGCAAAAAGGGTTTATTAAATCATTGCAAATGAACTTTATATAAGTAAGGTAAATTTGAGCCATCAAATATGTATGTGCAATGAATTATGCTAAAATATTAACACATATACTTTGATGCTGTTAACTTCTGCTGAAGATGCTGTTTTTAAAGATTAAGACACAATTCCTTTATAACAGTTAAAACATCTGAAGCTCATTGCTTAGGTCTGTAATTTTAACTACTAAGAAAACTGAAATCTTAGGACTGTGGTTCAAAGCCACCCTGAGCAGGAAAGTCTGTGAGTCTTATCTCCAATTAACCATCAAAAATCCAGTAGTGGAACTATGGTTCAAATGATAGAAGACCAGCCTGAACAAAAAAACTAACGGACAGTTCCAAGACCTTGAGTTCAAGTCCCAGTACTAGCAAAAAAACATCAAAACAATATAGAGATTATGCAGATTTTAAATAGTTTCTGCTAAACCCTGTCCAAAGGGTTAACTTTTGAATGATTAACCTTCACCTTTAACATTGAAAATGATATGGAAGCCTGGTCATGATCTATAAAATATGCCTCTATCTTTCTGCTATCTGTGGGTAATTGAGATTTCAACAGCTATGTGCTTATCAAAATTGAAATGAGCATAAAATGGTGGGTAGTCTCTTAGGAGGGAAATTGTAGAATTTCTTTCTATAATCAAAAAATCACCAGAAGTCCATGGCCTACATCTGTAATC
This sequence comes from Dipodomys ordii, assembly GCF_000151885.1. Classification (NCBI taxonomy): domain Eukaryota; kingdom Metazoa; phylum Chordata; class Mammalia; order Rodentia; family Heteromyidae; genus Dipodomys; species Dipodomys ordii. The sequence continues at coordinate 230,738 of NW_012267644.1, read as the reverse complement.
TTTGGTACTCAGGAGGCTGAAATCTGAGGACTGAAGTTTGAAACCAGGCAGGGCAGGAAAGTCCATGATACTCTGATCTCCAATTAACCACAAAACCAGCGAACAAACAGAAATAAAAAAACAAAAATGGAGCTGTGACTCAAGTCATAAAGTTCTAGCCTTGAACAAAAATGTTCAGGTTTTGCCAAGGCCCTGGACTGGCACACACAAACACAAAAAATAATCAAAAGATGAACAAGGTTGAATGTTAATGTGGTTTTAAGGCCATACCAATGGGGGACTGAAGGAATACCAGGCAAAACAGTATTTCCCAGGAAATAAATGATTTCATGAACTATTTCATCTGAATATATATTGACTAGATACTAAATTATTTGCACTAGAGGTAGTACCTTTCATTTTACTCACTTGGAATGTATTGAATAATGAGACTTACATAGCAAATAAAAGAACAGAAGGCATGTGAATTTCTCTTAAATATTAAACCCAAAAGGAATAAAGGTTCTCAAGCCATAATGAGGCCCTAGGTTCTAGTATGTTGCCTTTTTATGGACTTACAATTTAGTAACTTACTTTCTGAAGGAGCAAATGACACAGGACCTTGGAAAAGTTATTTCTGCTTTGGAAAAGACATGTGTTCACTGAATAGGTGTTTTGTTTCTCAGAATGTGGGATGAGATCTGCTACTGAGATCTGTTTTTCCAAAGAGCAGGAGAGTAGATGATGATGAGACAGAAAATGTGGAAGAATACCTTTCGGAATGAAATTGCCACACTGGCCAAGGCAAGTACCAATGGATTGTGGTTCTATAGTAGATTCAGCAAGTCTTCAGTACAGGGTATTATAAAAGCATATATGAGGTGGGTTTGAGGGAAGAAAGAGGGTTTATTGATTCTCTAGACTTCCACAGGGGGAATGCTTTCCTGTGGGGTGAACCTAGTTAGAAATGCAGTATTCCTGGCTACTGTAAAGAGGGCACTGGAACCAAAGTCAGGCAAACTGGACTGTAAGATAGTTGTTAATGGAGTTACACCTTTGGCGTGCCACACAAAATGAATACTGGGAAGTTGTAATAGTCAAGGGAAGTGTAATGTCAAGAGGAATGAGAGAAGAAGAGTAGGTGAATACAGTCATAATATTTGATGTTCAAATGTGAAAGTAGAGCTAGGAAAATGGAGGGAGGATTGGGGGAGATAGGAAAGAAAGATGAAAGAGCTGACACTGGCCAAGATACATTGTACTACAAACTGACGTGTTGAAATGGAAACTCTTTGTAGACCTATTCTTTTGTTAATGACAATAAGATTAATTAATAAAAATTGTTCAGGTAAAGGAAAGATGGTTTCCAGTGTGTGTGAGCAGCTTTTTATGCCTTTAAACAAAAGCTATTCAGTATTAAAGTAACACTGAAATGCAAAATAAAAATGGTTACTATATTTTAACCATTTTAAGGTTCATTTTGACATTACAGTAGTTTACTTTTACCTTTACAATTTTCATTTTTGTATTAATCAATATTTCATTATTAGTTCAGATGTTTATATCTAAATTTATATATATATATATATATATAATCTACAATATTTTATCTGTCTTGGCAGTCAATGTACAAATGAGTTTGTGAAGTATTCACTCCAATGATTAGCAGATTTGCACACACAATCTAGAATTGGTGTTTGGACAAATAACTTGGAGAGTTGAAACATTTAGTATTTATAAATAATAACTCAGGGAATTTAACTTTTCAGTGACTATAAGTAATTAGGAAGTATATGATCCTGCTTATAAAATGAACACCATAGAAGAAAAAGTCAATATCTTTTTCTTTTCTTGAATATTTCAGAAACCCAGATTGGCAGGACCAGCAATCATTCTGAAAGCTAAGGAAGCTGACAAATGCAGAGTCAAGTCATGGGCTGCTTACCTGGCTTAACAAAGAGCGCCATTGGCAGGAAGAAAAATTTAATGGGTAGTTCAGACAGATTGCTGGAGGCTGAGTGTAGTCCTTGTGAATATTTGTAACTCCCAGGGGTTGCAATCTTAGAAGAGGTTTTATATCCAGAATTGCAACATGTTGTCCTGGTTAACTACTCAGGAATTTCCTCTTTGCTTCTGGCAGGACCAAGATAAGAGTAATTGCACGGAATATGCCCATAACATCGCCATGATGAAAACCTCTCCCAGAGAAACATAACCAGAGCTGTCCATTACATGTAAGAAAGAGGTTCCTTCCTCTTTGCCTGATAGTCTCAAACTGCCTCCAATCCAATATGCTACATGTCTGCTGGCTACCTGTTATCAAAGACTAACCTTAGAAAATCTCAATGTGGGAAAACTACTGCCCAAAAAAAGAAGCTTAGGGATTCATACACTTTAATGTCTAAGTCTTCTAGCCAAAGAAATATATTGTCTTCAGAATAAGTATTGTTCCCACTAGGTATAACACAATTTTTATTTAAGTTGATGATCACCCACCAACTGTCTCACACATGCAATGATTTTGGCATGCAGAAGTGCATTAAAATGCCTTAGTTCTTGCATGACATATTATGCCATTTATTGAAAATAAAACATCTACATTGCCATCTTTGCCAGACCCAGCCCCAAGAAAATTTCTAAACATTTAATGGGAAAGTTCTTGCAAACTTGTTTCTGATTTGTTTCTTGTTCCTGACTCCATCTCCTTTGTTCACTGGGAACTAAGTTACAGATTCACCCACCACACAATCATAATTACTGGAAACTGAGTTCCACTATACATTAAAACATTACTTAAAGAAATCTGATAAAGTGAAATTTTAATTTTCAGACATTTAAGGCAAAATATCATTTTGATGTTTTGTATGAGTTTCATTGATGTTGTGCTTCTCTATTTTTATATTCACATTTTATTTTATTTTTTATTGTGAAAATACTGTACAGAGGATTACAATTACATGGGCAAGATAATGAGTACATTTCTTATCAAGCATTGTAGCCTTCTCCTTTGTTTCCCCTTCCCATCCCTTCCCATCCTCCCCCCACCCCCCACCCAATCCTCCCCGCTCCCCGTCCCCCCCACCAAAGTTGTAAAGTTCGTTTTTGACATAACGACTTGTACATCTCATTATTGCAATGGGTCCACCTGTATCCCAATTCAAACCATCTGTTTTTCCCCTTTCCCTCCACAAATTATACCGACATCAAATATAGTGAAAGCAGGAGTTATACTGTGAGGGAAAGACATACAAAACAACAAAGAAGTTATCCTATAAATGTGTTAGAAACAATCGCATGAAAGAAAAAAGACATTTGAATACATATCTTAGGGTTCATTTCCCTAACATCACCTTATCTGACCTTTTCTGCTTGACTCAAACATATACTAGATATTGCAAATAAGGGAAACCATGGGCCCTATGTTTCCTTGGGCCTGGCTTACTTCACTTAATATAATTTTTCCAAGTCTTTCCATTTCCTAACAAATGGGGCAGTGTCATTCTTTCTGATGGATGCATAGAATTCCATTGTGTATATATACCACATTTTCTTGATCCATTCATCTACTGAAGGGTATCTGGGTTGGTTCCATATCTTAACTATAGTAAAAAATGCTGCAATACACATAGTCATGCTGGTGTGCTTCTCTTTATTCTACTCCTTGGGTTTGAACTTAGAGCCTGGGAATTGTCCCTGAGTTTCTTTGCTCAAAGCTATCTCTGTACTACATGAACTACAACTCCACTTCTGGCTTTTATAGTGCCTAATTGGAGACATAAGCCTCGTGGATTTTCCTCCCTGGACTAGTTTCACACTGCAATCCTGACATCTCAGCCTCCTTAGTACTTAAGGTTACAAGTATGATTCTTTATTTTTGATGTTTGGATTCTTAATAAGATGAAAGTGGGGGTTGCCTCAGGTAATAGAGAGCCAGCCAATGAACAAAGATCAGATACTGAGTTGAAGTCTTAGTCTCAGAAATAATTACAAATATGGAGGTCTTTTTTCTTAACTTTGGAAGATGAACATATATACTTGAATGTAATTTTTACTACAGTATTTCCAGTCCCTTGGCATTGTCTTTATTCACAGCATCTAATTGATTTGAAAGTCAAATAACACACAAAGGCTTGGTTATTCCTAGATGACAAATAAGACACAACAGAGTGATGAGCTTTTACAAATTATGTATGATTATAGATTTAGGAAATGATAACTCTCGCATGTATAGCCTTCCATGTATTCAAAAATGTACTTTGAAATGGCTTTAAGCGCTTTTCTGTCATCTGTGCCAAGTGATGGCAAGTGTTAGATCTAATGAAGCTGAGGGAGAATGTTTCTGGAAATCAAGGTGACATCACCTATGATGGAGAACTCTCACTTTTATTAGAAGCATTCATCAAAGCCAGGCAGCAAAGCTTGCCTGAGTAGACATGCAGTTCACTGAGTATCTGTCCTTCTGCAGTGAGAATATGGGAAAGGGAAGCTCCTTCTTCGTATGGTCTTTTTAGCTGTAAACTTTATTTTGTGAATTTAATTTAGTCCACATTCTAAATAGTTTAATAGACTGTCAGATAGATAAAGGAAATGAACAACTGTAAATTTCATTAAAGAATTAAGTCCTAAATGATATATGGATGCTTCATAACTAATAAGACAAAATAAATAACTTCTTGTGAGGACAGCATTATTAGTAGACTGAGTAGCTAGGATCACAGGTGTAAGGCACCAGTACCAGGCTGGCAGCATCTTTCCTAATGCTAATACTTTTGCAGAAAAGGAACCTGGGTTTGTCATTCTGTATGCAACTGATGCATATGACAGAGACATAAAGGAAAAAGAAGGAGATGTTACTGGTGATGTAGATCTGTGACGCAGAAAGACCGTTTACTCATGAGAAAATTAGATGGACCAGCAGAGAATTTGGGACAATTGGGGGAAGAGAGTGGGCCCATCACTCTTGGGGCCAGACCAAAATCTGAACGGAAGAATAGGGAACAACATTGTAACTTCTCAATAATTGAGACAAACAACTCCATATCAAAAATTGGATAACTATGCACACTGAGATGTTATCTGTAAGACTTTAAGGTGTAATCCTCAACTCCATTGATATCCAATGCACTAAATTTAAACCTTAGCCAGTGAACTTTCTTCCTATCAGAGTAAGAAAAATTAAAGTGTTAAGAGCACACACTTGATAATGTGTGATGGATGGCATGTCTCACATGTGGACAGGGAGGTAAGTTCACACCAGCCCAAAGAAAGGTAGTTTTGCAGCTCCAACACAATTTAATTTCAATGTCATTAATCTTACAGGCATAATCATGGACAAGAGAAATGGAAAATGTATCAAATTATCATTCATGACACTACTTTCAAGTTCAAAAGCTTAAGGAAATATTAATTAATCAAGTGTTGGTTTATTTATGATGTGACCATCTTAGCTCTGAAACAAAGCCATGAAAATTTCTTACAGAGATAAACATGCTGGGGGCCTGTGCCTCAAGTCTGTGAATCTCTTAACTCCAAAAAAACACCAGAAAACCAGGAGCGGCCCTGTAGCTCAAAGTAGTGGAGCACTATATTTGAATGAAAGAGCTCAGGGACAACACCCAGGCCTTAAGTTCAAACCCCATGGAAGGAAAAAGATAAAACATTTTGGCCCAATCCATCTTAGTTACACTTTGCAATTCACAAAGTTACCTATCAATTTGTGAATTGGAAGCTAAAGAAGAGATGTTTTCATCAATTAGTTTATACTTCTGAAATTGTAGAATAGAATCTTAAAAAGTCTCCCCCAAAATGAAAATTTATTAACACTGAAGAAAAATATTTTTAGTAAAAGATGAGATATTGACACTGAATTTTGTTAGCTATTGACATTTTGACACAGTTTTTAAAAAAATTATTTAAAAGACACACGGTTTTTAGCTCACTAGCTAATAATCCCTGTATTTCCTTCTTGTAAAGTTTTCCATTAGGATTTAAGATGTTTTTGTCTTTTAAAATTATTACTTGTAGGTAGTTGCACAAAAGTGTTATCATTCAACAAATCAGTTTAAAAGTACAATGCATTTTTATTGATGCCACGCCATATATTATACTCTTCCATCTCTTTCAGCTCAACCACAAGTATTTTCATTTTGGAAAAAGAAAACCTTGAATACTCAAATCAAGAAGAATTAGAATGTTCTAAAATCCTGATATTTAAGAGAGAGATTTAAAAAGCCATAATTATTTTCATCAGATTATTTATAAAGGTAAATTCCAAAAGTTTCTTTTACTTGTTTAGACTTTTAAAAACACATGTTTATAAGATTGTTTACATTTGATACTAATATACATAAAATTTTAGTAATTAGTTATATTAATAATATCCTATTGGTCATTTGATATATTTTGTATTAAAGTTAAATTTCCAATAATATCAAACATACAAATACTATTATTCCTGGCAGTTTTATAGCTGTATATGCTTCCTACATAATTGAAAGAAATTAAGTAGAACAGAAGGAAAAGCAAAACATACTTAGAGAACAATTTGAGTTTATCTTTGTCATCAGGACTATTGAATTAGCAAACTTTTGCATGTAAATGATAGTAGGTAAAATTTAAATTATTGCATTACCTTAATAATTAATAAATAACTTGAGTGAAAACAGACTCAAACAAGTGTCATTATGTTAACTATTGAATTTTTGCATATTTACCTTAGTGCATGATTTTGCTCTCATGCCCATGACCTGTTAAGACTTACTTATAATGCAAATAATGACATACAAATTGGCATATTTTATTTCATCTTAAGATTCTATAGAGATAGTGAAAACTGCTGAGACTAAAATATGATTAATGAACATAACATTTATTTAGCAAAAGTCAAGATAATTTTGTTGTACATTGTACCATATTGGATCACTATGAAATGGTTGTTACAAATTTTTTAAATGTCTATGGTATTTCCACTAGTAAATTATATGTGTATATATGCATATGTACACATATATAATTGCATATTTTTAACTTTCAATTTTCCGATAAAAGCATATTTATGCTATAGTCTCATTTTCCCAAATCATGTTAACTGTATATTTTGTGTTAGGCAATATTGAACCATCACAGAACCACCCCCACCAAAGAACTTACAAGCAAATCTCCCATAATAACTAAGACAATCTTCCCACAGCAAATTGTAAGATGCACATATTTCCAACTTCAAAATGTACAAAATAAAGCTACATTAGTCTGTCTAAGTGGTACTGGCATAAGCTTAAGGAATCTGTTCAACAAAATGAGTTGTGAGTTTAGAAATATACCTTACATATTTATTAAAAATTCTAATTCCAGCCAATACTGGAAATGAGAGGAGTTTTTCCTGTATTTACCAAATGTTTAGAAGACACATTAAATATAAATGATTCATATAAAGTTTTACACTAAAGTTTAACTCAAAATGGATTAGTAGCTAAATATTTTCAATACACACACACTCTCTCACACACACACAAGAACATAAACAAGTTAATCCTTCTTTTTCTGGTATAAATGAATTACCTCTCATCAGAAATTTGAGCGCAATATTGGTAAAACATCTTTTTCATAGCAATGAGCTCTCTTGAAAAACATTATTTCTTTTTTATCTTTTTACTTATTTGCAAAGATTCTTATTATGTAAAACAATCTCAAAAACAATCTTTGAATAAAAACTGTTTAAAATTATTCATTATTATTGACCAATGGTAACAAATTTTGAGGATCTGGACAATAACAATAACCATATTTGTATAATGTGACCATATAATATTCTTTGTTTGAAAACATGGGGAAAATGTAGCTAATACAATTGCTTAAGTGAAAAATATAATATTTTAGAACCTATAATCAACCATCTGTACTACCAAATTCCTGGACTTTCTCTATTCATGAATCTTAATTCTAGATTTTGTGGAAGTTTCTGCAGTTGTTTTATACATTTGGATGATCAGCAGAAATATTTGCTTGAATTGGAGAATGTAGTAGGAATTCTCAAATTTAAAATGTTGCTTAAGCCTCCCTGGAACTTTGTGAAATATTTCTTTTTTATTATAGGTAAAAGTAACTGTATTAAAATAGGAATATCAGAGTCGAACTTAAAATTAATCAAATCAATCAGTTACTCCAAGATATTAGTCATCAGCTTAAGAAATATCTGACAATAATTTGACATTTTGTGTTATGTAAGTGTTTAAATAAGATATTCTTCAGTATTTTCATTTTGAAATGTACAAGTCTAGTTAATCTGGCTGATTAACTTTTCTGTCTTATTGGGCCATCCATTGAAGTCTGTTTTGCCAAGTACTTTCCCAATCCATACTTTCTTAGGAGATCTCTGTGAGAGGGGGGGGGGGGGGGGGTGGTTTGGGGTTTGAACACAGGGACTGATGCTTTTCCTGAGTTTTTTACTCAAGGCTGGTACATTACCCATGGAGACACAGATCCACTTCCAGCTTTTTTGTAGTTTATTGAAGGTAAGAGCCTCACAGTGCTGTTCTTTCTGGCTTTGAACTGTGATCCTCAAATCTCAGCCTCTTGATTAGCCTCGATTACAGGCATGAGCCACTAGTACCAGGCTCAGAGCAATTCTTAAGAGCATGAGGTAAGTCCTTTGCTTCCTTTGACAATTCTAAGTTGCATTTCCCAGCAGTAAACTCTCCTCCATTCAGCAAGTCTCATTATGTTTGGGCGAAATTTCTTTGCCACTAAGCCACAAGGAATCTATTAACATTTTTTTTTTCCAGAGGAAGAATTTTGTGGAGTAGTTACAAGAGCTGCTTATGTTAATGTGGACCAGTTCAGACCTCTTTTTGTCATGAAATAATTACTGTTGCAAAATACCAGCAGGTGTTGAAAGAGCAGGATTAATTTGTAAGTGTTGAATGACATCATTTTCAAATGGCTTATTAAACACTAATTAGATTTCAAATGGCGTGACTCTCCATATACTTATGCTGGGATGGTAAAAAGTTGAAACATCTGTTCAATCTATGATGAAGGTGAACAAGGTTACTGTTTCATTTTCCTAGGTGACATTTTATCAGATGGAATCAAAATGGAGATATTAGATTTACGTCTTCAGAGAATGAAGGTGGTGTTTGAATTGATGCTTCTCTTCTCAGGGCTATTCACCAATTAAGATGTTTTACTGAATGCTACAATTCCTTGACCTGCTCTTTGTAATTCAAGGCTTTAGGGTAATGAGGTTACTTCAAATATCATCATCCTCATCCTTATTACCATCATCATCATCATTACAATAATAATAAATAATAATATCAGTAAGTACTTGTATAAAATGGTTTCATTCTTTAGAATCAATATCATTGCATTTGTAAGTCTCCCTCATTTCTACATTTTCATGATAGTACATTAAGTATTATGACTGCATTTCCCACTCTTCTTTTCTTCATTTGATCCACTCCCCTTGATCTCAACTCCTCCCCACAAGCAACACATGTTCTAGCTTCCTAGTATTCATTTTGTTAAGCTTTAATGGTTCAGAGTCTGAGTTAGAGCATCGAAATCCTTTCTTGGGTGTACTCAAGTCAATATGTTTGTACATATAAGCATATGACCCTGTATAGGTTTAAATACATATTTATCTTTTAAATCAAAATTCCATATATATAATAAAACATTCCTCCTTTGCTTTACTGAGCTTGATTTACTCTACTTAACATACTTTATTTTATTTTATACTAAGGATATTGAAATCACAGGTCTAACCTAAGACGTTGTCAGGTAAGGCATACAAATTCAGTACTAAATTCTCTTTATTTTAATTAATAAATTTAACAAAGATATATATATATATAAATATATATATATAACTCATTTTTTAATTTATTTTCTTTTAAAGATGCTGTACAGACGGGTTACAGAGGGGTTACAGTAAGGTAATGAGTACATTTCTTGTTAGGCATTGTTACCCCCCAAAAAAGATTTATATTTTATTTCTTTACTATTTTTGATAGATCTTGTTTAATGTTAGGAAACTGAATGGCACATATATACACTACATCTAAAATCAAATGGATCTCTGGGCATAATATTTGTGCTAGTGCTTTGATGATTTAAATAGCAAGAATACTGTTAATTAAATACAGTTGGGAAAGCAATAGTATTAACAGTGTTCTATCTATTCAACACATCACCAAATAAATTTAAATTCTCAGTAAAGATAGTATTAGAGAGATAAGGTTGCTACTTTCTGAAAATAAATATGAACACAAACAGATATATACAAAAAATATCAGAAAACCAATGTCAACTCATTCAATGTTATTCATATTTTTAAGAAAACCTCATTTTATCTTTATTCCTCTATCCCAGGAAAAAGCACAAACATCAAAATTTCATTGAACATTGTGCCAACTTCCTGTCTTTCAAAAATCCTTCTCAGGCCTCTTTACCAGTACATGATCTTGTATGGCTTTCTTCCTATCTTCCTGTTGTCTTCCTGTTCACAGAATAGGTTCCTATTCATGATCTGTTCATACTCTCTCCCAACTCTTGTCCACTGGAAAAAAAAACAATTTCCACCAGCTATGTACCACCAGGCCTCTGCCATTTTTCCAGGTACAAAATGAGCATTCAGTGCTTGTAGTATATATTTTTACAAAGTTACATTCAGTTACTTTCCTGAGAAATTGATTACCATTGCACTTAATCAGAAAGGGAACACATTGATTCTATTTGTTATGGGCACTCGCAAGAACACCATTGTGAAGGGTAAACAAAGGAGGAGGCTGCAATGTTTGATAAGATATGTATGCATTATCCTGCCAATGTAATTGTAACCCCTCTGTACAGTATGTTCACAAAAAATAAAATTAAATTAAAAAAGAAAAGAAAAGAAAGGAATTCCATGCAGAAAGGGTTCTAAGGAAGTGGAGCAGTCCCTAGAAACTCTATAGGCAGAAGTTTGTCTTGGAATCACAGCCAGTGAGGCAGAAAAGTAAATGCAGAGGTTCTGTGGATTGTTTGCTGTCTGCTGCAATCAGCACTGCATTACAGCAGTGGAAACTTTATAAGGTATAATGGACTATAAGAGATCGGAAAGAAATTTACTAACCAGCCCTTTAGTCGCACAGGAAAAGAATGTACCTGCCATTAGGACAAAATGCACCTCACCAGTGAGGTGTGCAGGCTTCTTAGTACAGAGAGTGAGAGTAGGAGCATCTGTAAAGATAACTTTAGAGAAATCTTGCTATAAATCATCATAGTTTCCTGGGCACCTATGGCAAATGCCTGTAATCCTCAGGAGGCTGAGGTCTGAGGATCGCAGTTCAAAGCCAACCTGGGCAGGAAAGTCCGTGAAACTCTTATTTCTAATAAACCATCAGAAAACCAGAAGTGGAAGTGGCACTGTAGCTCAAGTGGTAGAGTGCTTGCCTTGAGCTGAAGAGCTGAGGGACAGCCCCCAGGCATAGAGTTCAAGCCACACAACTGACAATAAATTAATTAAAAAAATTCATAGTTCTACATTAATATAGTTCGAAATTAAGTCATTTCTTTACTATTGATTTAAGTATCTTGTTATTTTTTCACAGAGCCCCTTGCAATGAATGATTATTTATTGATTCGTGCATTCACTTATTCATTTAAATTTAACAATATCTATATGCAGATAATTCATAGTACAGGTGAGATAAATAGTGGCAATTTTTGCATGGATAGAATCTGAAGAAATATTGAGCAATGAAGAATATAATGGCATTGTAAAGATAAGCAAGATGTAGAGTTCAACCTTAGACTATGCCAGTATTAATATGGGTTGAAACGTTTTAGAGGATCAAACACAAAATGTCTTTTAATATGACACATTTCTAAGAGAGTAAAGGATTTTGCAATTTCTCAGAAGAACCATATTTCTATCTTCAATCAAAATATCATCTGGGATGGTGGACTGTAGCTCTCTGACTCTTGTATCTATTGCACAGACTAAATTTCATTAGCTGCATGATCTGCCCAATTGGCTGTGCAAAAAATCAATCTTAAAGACTGATGAAAGCATTGATCGAGTGGAGAGTGACCGTGCAGCAATGTGCAGCAGAGCCCAAATCTTTGTCCACATCAGCAAAATTTCAACATTTCTGCAAAAGTAACAGAATAATAAAATAGCATAATCTCATATATTACATAAAAATAATAGTGTATGTTTCTAATATATATTTTGGTTACATCACAATTGTTATACAATAGCACCGGTCTTTTGCAACTTACATTGAGGCATAAGCTTTTGGCAAACTGTCTTTATTGTTTTATAGAGTTTTTGATGGACCAATTTTAATAAGAGTGAAATTAGTAACCATCTCCCTACAGGTTAAGGATCTGTATTCACAACAGAGAGCGTATCAGTCATCAATCACTCACTCAATATACCTGCAAATTCCGGAGAGTGATATGATTCTGCATTAAACTTTTCAATAGCTTCTTGCAGGACATTTTGCTGGCTGCTATGCTTTATTTTAGTTTAACTTAATTTTGCACTGATTGCTTGTTAATCTGGTGTTATAACTTTTCAAAAATATCTTTATTATCTTCAAGTAGTTGCACAAAGCTCCCATTCCCTGCAGCAGCTTGTGAATACAGTGCATCTTGGTCACTGTCACCCCTTTCCAAATTCTCACCCCCCCCACCCTGTCCTGTCCCTCACTTAATTTTACATTCTATATTGATTGTTTTGGCCACTTAACAGTTTACAGGTATGATTCATCTTGATTGGTGTTGCCACTTCAACATCTTCACCTCACCTTGTATTTCTCTATTCTATGGTCTACAATGGATTCTTGCCTGCATTTTCTTCTCTCCCCTGTGCATTCATCTACCCCACTCCCCTTAATCCCACCCTCTCATTTTTACTTTTTTAATCATTGCCAAATTCTGGTTGAAAATGAATCTCAAGAGAAAAGACATCTGTCCAAATAATTCTATTAGATCTGTCCAAATAATTTTATTTTCTTAGCTATACGATTTATCTAACTATTAAGGGGAAAAACCTTTAAAATAAGGTACAAGGCTTTAAACTGTGAATGCCATTATTTTAGAGGAAATAGTACATGCTAGCACACATACATACACACACACATGTGTACACAGGCTTCTTGGACTGTCTAATCAAACTAATCCTCAGGACTCATAAAATAATATATCTTTTCAAGGTTTTCTTACAAAATCAACATAATTCCATTAAGCATATAATTTATAGGACTTGGTAAAGTAATAGTGAATCTTTGAAACAAAATGCTTCTATCACATAATAAACTACTACATGTCCAGTTTGCATATACTTTACTATATGGAACATTGTTAGACCTACATTCCTGCAGATAAGTACAGCATGACTGGACTAAGTGGACGTTTACATACCTGATCACTGGATACAGCAGGTGTAAGTATGTCATGGATTTCAAAGTCTTAGAAATTGAAACAATAAAATTATAGCATCATAAGTTAAATAACATTTATTACTAACACTGATTTTATTCCTTTGACTACTGTAAGTATGATTTGTACAAAAATTAAAATTTTGTAGGTGGTTTGATTTTATGTTTATGAAAAAACAAGAGGCTAGGCTGGGAAGGTGGCTCAGTGGTAGAGCGCTTGCCTTGCATGCAAGAGGCCCTGGGTTCGATTCCTCAGAACCACATAAGCAAAAAAAAAGCCGGAAGTGGTTCTGTGGTTCAAGTGGTAGAGCGCTAATCTTGAGCTGAAGAGCTGAGGGACAGCGCCCAGGCCCAGAGCTCAGGCCCCACAACCGGCCCCAAAAACAAGAGGCTAGACTTTTCACTAATGTTAGAGAAAGTCTTGAATGTTTACATAATAAAATATATAAGAAACAAACAATACAAAAAAGAAAATGAGCAAAAGAGTGCTTAGTTGTATCGAATAAAACCATCTCAGACTTAACTGCACATAAAACAATAGTTTAATTGGTTTTTTGTTTTGTTTTGTGTTGTTGCTTTTTTTTTTTTAGTCAGTATTGAGACCTGACTCAGGGCCTGGTGCTGTCCTTGAGCTTTTGTTTTACCCAATACTAATGCTCTACTACTTAGGCCACAGCTACACTTTTTTTGTGGCTAATTAGGCTTACAGATTTTTCCATCCTGAGTTAGCTTTGAGCCTACAGTCTCAGATCACAACTGCCTAAGTAGCTGGGATTAAAGGTGTGAGCCACCAGCACCAAGGTAGAATTGCATTTCCTAAAACAAAACAAAAAATAGCACATTATAAATTATTAATAACATCATAACTATAACAAAGAGTAGTGGAGATTTAATTTATTAAATATTCAGAAACTCCTTCCCATCTCTTTTTTCTTAAAGTTTTGCTTTTCCAAGATCACAACATAAATAGTAAAACAGAACAAGTCATTAAATTAAAACATGAATATTGTCAGGTTATGAAAAATTAGTACAATAATGAAAAGGCAAATGGGAAATCTTAGACTAATTCCTATTGGTATTATTACAAAAGCTGTTGCTGAAGAACTACCTCTAATATATGAGCTAATTAAGAAGTAAAAGCTAATGGGAGAAATAAAAATATCGATAAAGTTCTATTGGAGTTCAACTTCTAGAGTGATTGTGAATATATATAATCCCATATACAATCATATATACTATATGTATAATCATATATGTACAAAAACATGTTTTAAATATATAGGTATATAACTGAAAGGCAATTAGTAGGAAAAAATTACTAAAAACCCCAAAGTAGAATATTTTAATCAAAATAAAATAGCTTGTAGTCATTTGTCAAACACAAACAACTACAATTGTCTACTTTTCAAGACTTCAAAATTCATATGTGCATATGCAAGTGAGTATGTGGATGTGTATGTTCTCATGTTTGTGTTTCCAGGGGCTGGTGAGAATCACAGCCCAATATCACATGGAGTTTTGTCACAATTCTGAAGAGATGGAAGTGAAAATGGCCTAGTGCTTAAAGGCTACAAAAATGTCCTGCAGCCCCTTGTAACTCTGTGTGTGCTGTGTAGAAATTCTTGTCTCCTGTGTCTCCATGCCATTTTATTAAGGAACTTTTCTTCTTGGGCATTTGTGATTTTAACAAAATTTTAAAAGAATGAATAATAAACTGAAGATGAAAAACTAAATCAGTCAACCTTTCTAACTCATAAGGTGACTCTCTTTCTTTCCTTCCTTCCTTCTTTCCATCCTTCCTTCTTTCTCTCCCTCACTCCCTTCCTACTTTCCCTACCTCCCTCCCTTCTGCTTTCCCTCCCTCCCTCCCTCCCTTCTTTCTTTCTTTCCTTCCTTCCTTCTTTTTTTCTCTCTTTCTTTCTTTCTTTCTTCCTTTCTTCATTTCTCTCTCTCTCTTTCTCTGTCTCTGTCTCTCAGTGTCTGTCTCTGTCTACGTCTCTCTCTCTCTTACTGTGTGTGTGCTGTACCTGGTGTGAGGCTTGAACTCATAGTCATAGCTCTACTTCCATCATTATTTTGGGTAATTTATTAGAGATCAGATTTCATAGACTTGCCTGCCTAGGCTGGCTTCAAACTGTGATCCTCAGATCTCTTCTTCCTGAATAGCTAGGGTTACAGGTGTGAGCCACTGGAACCCAGCAGAAATTTCTTTTATGCTCTTCTTTAGATTTACATTCACAAAGTTTCATCTCCAGATTAATGTATTTATAGTATTTGTTGATGGACAACCATTTATATACACATATATAGTCTGTATTCACACAAGGTCTCACCCTTGGAGACTGACTTTATCACAGTCCTTCTCCAATGGCTGTGTGGCCATGGGGAAACTTCTGAGTCTATCAACATCCCATAGCTCTTCAAATTGTTAGCTTTTCTTGTTAGATAAGTGACATGTATACCAATGCTTTGTTATGTAATGTAGAATGCTCTGATTTTATTCCACTTTCCCTTATTTTAAATATTTTTAGTACCTGTTCCATGTCATCTGATTACTCACTTTTTGGAAATTTTGTGTTGAACAAAATGTACCAGTATTGCTTGTCATATTTACTGTTCTTTGGCTTAATTCTCCATTTTCTAATATAACAAATTAGTTCAGGTACAATATTTTTTATTATTTGCCTATAATTGCTTAGTCACACACCATTTTTTAAATAGAATCATGTTGAATCTTTTTCTTCCACCTAAAATGAGATCTTTCCGTTACTAATAGGAAAGCTTAATTTTTATTAAATGTTTATATCTAAATAAGTTCTTCTTTTTTAACTAGGGCTATATTTAATTTTATTCAGTGCATTGATTTCATGAAGGTTTTCTTTCATTAAAAATTTGCCAAGAGGAGCTGGGAAGGTAGCTCAGTGGTAGAGCGCTTGCCTTTCATGCATGAGGCCCTGAGTTCAATTCCTCAGCACCACATAAGCAGAAAAAAAAGCCAGAAGTGGCTCTGTGGCTCAAGTGGTAGAGCGCTAGCCTTGAGCTGACAAGCTGAGCGCCTAGGCCCAGAGTTCAGGCCCCACGACCAGACCCCCCCAAAAAAAATTGTCAGGAAGTTAATAGTTTAAATGTGTGTTATTTTCCATTTGTGCATATATATAATTTAAATATTTAATAGTCTCAATTGGTTTTTTTAGATATTTTGAAATTGTCACCTGACACTTACCTATACCTACTTTTCCTTTTGGGATTTGGCTGTTCAATTTATTTGCCTGTTTGTTAATTGTATTATGGATTCTTTGGAGTTTGCCATTTGGTTACTTGTATAATCTGATTATCCTTCTTCATATGCAAGGCTATAGGATGCCTCTTTATTCTAATGACTAGTTTCCTAGTGAAGCTAGGAAAGCTTCTTACTTCCCTGCAATTCCATTTTTCAATCCTTGCTCTTATTTGCTAACCTATTGAAAATCTATTCAGAATGTTGTTACCTATGTCTGTCACTTCCTATTATTTCGTGTGCTGGTTTCAAAGTTGCAGTCCTACATGGAAGTCCTTAATGCATTTAGAATTTATGTTAGAACAGATTAATTATGTATCTGTCCAGTTTGAATATCATACATATAGGTATCCAGTTTTTGTATCACCATTTGTTGAAGAGATTCTCTTCTGCAAAATATGCTTTAGGCATCATAATCCATAAAACATATATATATATATATATATAACTATATCTATCTGTCTATCTATCTATATCAGTTGTCTGTTCTGCTTGTTTCTGAATCTTTTCTTTAATAACGCAACCTATGCATTGGGTTTTGTGTCAATTTAATTAAATGCTAGCTTTATTATACCGAATTGGTAGCAAAATATGTAGTTCCATATTGTTATTCTTCCAGAACTATACTTTTTGTTTATGATTTCTCCAGCTATTTTAAAGTGGTATTTGATACCATATGAACCTTAAGGTTGATTATTTTTTTGCTTTGTGGAGAATATCACTGGGATTTCTTTCACTATATTGTAAGTTTTTTGAGATAAACATGCCTCATGTTGTCCCAATGTTGATGAGTTTACAGATTCTCTTTTGAATTTGACTCTTTTCCTGTGCTTTTTGTGACTATCATTCTTTTTTCCTATGAGCTGTCATCTCCTAAGTATCTTCTGTAATTCGATTCCATGGATTTTTAACTTCTTTAGCTTTTCTTTTTCTTACCCTGGAAGATTTTTATTTCTCCATCAAAATTAAATGATAGCATTTCAGAGTATAGTATTCTTGGTTAGGATGGTTTTGGGGGATTTTTGGCCATGGGGTTTGAATTTGGCCTGGGCACTGTCAAGGCTAGCAATCTATCACTTGAGCCACAGTTCCACTTCTGGTTTTCTCATGGTTTATTGGAGATAAGTGTCTGACAGACTTTTATGTCTGGGCTGGCTTTGAACTGTGATCCTCAGATTTCAGCCTCCTGAGTAGCTAGGATTACAGGCATAAGCCACCAAGGCCCAGCTTGGTTGGGAATTTTTCTTTGGCTTTGTTTACAAAATTAAAGAAAGATTATTCCATGCTTTCCTAGATTTTGATTTGTACTAAGAATTCTGAGATAAAGTTACATGTTTTGTGTATATATATATGTAAATATATGTATACATATATACATATATTTACATAAACTAAAGTTTTATTCTTGCATTTTTCACCGTCATTTCTTTGCCTTTAATATTTTCTTATTAACTATGGTATGACATGAAGATGTTATTATTTGGTCATGTCTATTTAACTGAAACTCTATTACACATCTTTGTATATTCTTATCTTTTCCAAAGTTTCGGGAAATTTTCTGTGACAATTTTATTAAGTTTTCTATTCATTTAGTTTTTATATCTGCTCCTTCTTTTGACTCATGGAGTTTTAGGTTTGAACTCTTAATTGCATCTAGGATTCCTAAGGATTGTAGTCATAAACATTCCCTTTGTTCCCTGTTATGATATGAATGCAGTATTTCCATCACTTTATCTTCCACCCCTGATAAGTTTTTTCTTATGCTTGTTATTATCTACTAATGATACTATCCACTGTTCTTTCCAACTCTTATTTATTTTTAAACAGTTTCCATCTCCTTGATGAATTTCTCCTTTATGTTGTTGTCTTTCTTGACTTGGTCTTTAATTGATTTATAAATTTACATATCTGATTTTTTTCTTTCAGTCTTCTTTAAAATCATCAATCTCTGAAAAGTGGACCTTGATATGTTTTTATTACAGATCAGTCAAATTATTATGTCTAGATTTGATTGTTGAGATGTTTTGATATTTTAGATGTAGGACATTTGCTTTCTCATACTGTCTGTGTTTCTACATCATGATGTGTATAGATATTGGGAAGAGTTTCTCTTTTATTTTCTCTCAGTTGAAAGAGAGACAAAAGTCTGTATTTCTTCTGAGAAGAACTATGGATATAGACTAAATTCTGTCCAAATAGCTTGTCATTTCTTCTAAATCTTTAACCCTTGGGAGTCCATCTGTGTCTACCTGTGGTTAATAACAAATATCTGTGGTTGGGGTTGCAACTGACCTCCATAGGTGAAGCTAGGCATAAGGACACTTTCATTTTAATGATCTCTTTTGAACACAAATATATAATTACTACATGAGTTTTATTTGCTTCAGTATGCATGTTTCTCTTGCAGACATAAACTTGACAAGTTCTTGCTTTAGAATACGTGTTTCAAATTCTGATTTGGAATACTTTATCATCGAATCTTCCTTTAAATGTTTCCAGGAAGTGAAGTTGTGACTCAAGTGTTAGAGTGAACTATAGCCTTGAGGAAAAATGCTCAAGAACAACACCCAGGCCCCAACTTTGTTCAAGCCCTAGGATCAGCATGCACGGACGCACACACACACACACACACACACACACACACACACACACACACACACACACACAAGAAATCACTATAATTTCCATTGCTCCCTTGTTTTTAGTTTTGCCAGATATAAAGTTAAAAAACAGTTCTTTTTTCCCCCAAAATAAATCATAATGGTATTTGTTTAACACACACACACACAAGCATCACATATATTCATGTCTATACATATATATGTATATGCAGAAGACAATTCTAGTTCTTCATGTATATATTCAATTTTTTGCATGTGTATATTTTAAAGTTTAGTATAATTCTAAAAGAAATTTATGGTATTTAGTCATCCTTCACAAAATAAAGTGACTTACACCTCTTAAAATGCTTTGGAATGGGGTGTAGCTTAGCAAATCTGAAGTGAAATTTACATTCAAAAAAATTCTATTACAGGCTGTATTTCAAAATAGACAAAAGTTAACATTTGGGCAGATAAATTTAAATCATATATACAGCACAAAACAAAGTACTGAAGGGTAATTTATCTTTTTTAAATAAAATATGGATAAGAAAAAAACAAAAAGAAAAACAAGGATGGTAGAAAATTCCATGGATTTAAATGGAAAGAGACTGACCTAAAAATCCAAGTTAAAGTGATTCTATTTTAGGGCTTAATTGAGTCATTAAATGAGAGAAAGCAAAGAATGAATGCACAGTTGTCTAATACATATCAATATGTTGGGTGCACTTTGTGAATGTACATTTATACACCAATCAGGTAAGTAGTAAGAGCTTGGAAGTGGGCTATAGCTTCAGGTTCCCTCAAAATAAAAAATATACATGGGGAAAAAAAAGATCATTACTGATGTCAAAGTATGTATTATAAAGGATAGACTAAACAAGAAACAAATATTAGTTCAAATAAAACAACAGCACAAGAGTTTGGTGGAAGTGTTTCGATAAAAAAAAAGGAATAATCCACCAAATTTATGGCAGTAGAAGTTCAAGGAACAAGAAGTCGAGTGAATCAATCAGGGTACCCTGGCTAGACTATAATTTTTTAGTGGACAAGCCTTGAATCTTAGTTTCTGTATGCTTCACCTTTGTCACCTGGAAAAACTAAAAAAAATAAAAAAATGAGATAAATGGAAGAAAGAGTGATATAAATGACAGGAAACAAGATAAACTGTCGGTCAATTTTATAATAAAAATACAAACATTATTTCCTAGACTTGATGGTAAAATACCACTTATAATGTAAGTTTCTTTTAAAGTATCACAAAGTGGAACTTAAAGAACTTATACACTCTAATTCGTTTAATTCTGATTTAATTTTAATTACTTCTTTTCATCTACTGGATTGGGGTTTATCTTGCTGCTCTTTTTCATTAAATTGTTCTTTTCAGACCTCTCCAATTTAGGTCCCATGGTTTACCTTATTTGCAAAAACTAGTATATGTCTGAGACAAGCAGAGATGGTCAGATAAGTTGATGTTAGGCGAAATGAACCCCAAGATAAGGACTCAAATGTTTTTTTTTTCTTGCTTGTTATTGTTCTTAACATATTTATATTTCTTTGTTACTTTGTATGTCCCTCTTCCCACAGCATTACCCCTGTTTTCATTGTATTTGATGTTGGTATAATTTGTGGAGGGTAAGAGAACAAAACAATTGTTTAAATAGGGATACAGGTGGACCCATTGCAACAATGAGATGTACAAGACGTTATGTCAAAAAATAAACTTCACAACTTTGGTGGGGGGAGGGGAGATGGAGGGGAGGGAGCGGAGGGGGTGGGGAACTGTGGGGGAGGGTTGTGTGGGGGCAAGAGATGGGAAAGGATGGTAAAGGGAAACAAAGGAGGAGGCTACAATGCTTGATAAGAAATGTACTCATTATCCTGCTCATGTAATTGTAACCCTCTGTACGGTATTTTCACAATTTAAAAAATAAAAGAACTGATACAATTTTACTACCCTAAAAATTTGTTATTCTTCCTGAGGTTCTTTCTATAAATTTTCTCCTCCTTTTCTACTTCTCTCATTTCAGTGACACAACACACTACACACATTCCCAGCTAATATAGAGTCTCAGCTACTTAATTTGTTTTAAATGAATCTACTGGCCTAATATCTCTGAGTACACATTCATCTAATTAAATTCACATCTTGTCACTAATGGAAAAAGACAAAGGTTTACTTACAAAGTATAAAATTTTCCATTTGCATCATTTGATCCTAAATATAATGAATTTTCTATACTATTCTTATTTTCTTCAACAGGTAATATTTTATTTCGATGAATAAATGAAAAATAAAAATTCATCTTGATAAATACAAGTTTCAGATAACATATTGATGTTCCAGTTTGTGACAAAATCAAGCAGTGCTCCTAATACAAAATCCCAGAATAAATGATAGAGATATTGAAGTAATTAGCTTCAAAAGTCCTCTGTAAATAATTATTTCCAAAATGTAAAGAGCTGATCTTTTGGAGGTAGAAAGCATTCAATGAAAGGAATTTATATAAAATATGTTACTATTAAAAGTTTTTTTCTCTTTTAAGGTGAAATCAATACAGAAAAATTATGAATCATGGTTTCTGTATGAATTTATCTTATTATTCTAATGGAACTTAGAGTGAAAAGTGTAAAACACTTTATATCTATGATCAAGGAAGAAATTATTGTAAATAACCATATACTTCCAAAAGAAGTATAGATTTGAATATGAGCAACTTCGGTAAACTATTTGAAATAAATAAAAATATATTTATAGGGCTAGGAAGGTGGCTCAGTGGTAGAGTGCTTGCTTTGCATTCATGAAGGCTTGGGTTTAATTCCTCAGCACCACATAAGCAGAAAAAGCCAGAAGTGTGGTGCTGTGGTTCAAATGGTAGAACACTAGCCTTGAGCTGAAGAGCTAAGGGACAGTGCTCAGGCCCAGAGTTCAGGCCCCATGACCAGAAAAAAAAATATATGTATGCATATGTATATACATATATAATATTTATTATACATAATTATGTATATTTATATATCTAGTCCTAATGAGTGTGTTATTTTTGTTTATTTTTTTGCAACTGTAATATATTAAACAAAAATGCTCTGCATCATTTAGTGCAACAAATGTGCTCTTGTTTTATTTTTTTTTCTGTTTGACCTTATAAGCTTATATGTGCTAGTAAATTTAGGAATTTGCATAAGGTATTCTATTGGATATTTGTTCAATAAAATTTTCACAATTTCATCTGAGTATAAATTTCAAAAAACAAAGGTAGTATTTGTTGCAGAATGGGAAAGCCTAGAAACCTTGAACATTGTGTGCAGTCTGAAATTTAAAAAAAAAGAACTGTTCTATCATAGCTCTTTCTCTGTCCCTTGTTTTATTAGTATACATTTTGATTTTTTTCATTTTATTTCTTTTTTATTGTTATTGTAGAGGTGATATACAGAAGGGTTACAATTACCTGAGTTAGGTAATGAGTGCATTTCTTTTTGAATCATGTCTCCCCGTCCCTCACTCTGAGAGGCCTGCAGAGTAATTCTGCCTGCTGGGTAACTCAGGGTTACTTCTTGATTGGAATAACTACTTTGACAGAGGCAGAGGTCATGGGCACATGATCAATAGCCATGAGTCAGAGATGTGTCTCTTATGAACACCAGCGCTTGAACCTTCTCAACAGGACAATCAGAAGAAGCTATCTTTAAGAAGATTGGTTAGATGAAGGTGTATTTCAGAAGTCTTCAGGGAGAAAAGCTAATGGCATATGTAAGTAATGGCCTCAAAAACTTTTCATGCTGTCTCTAAGATAGAGCCCCTAAGGTTCACTCATTCCTTGCTGTTTTCACTCAGTTACTGCAAAAGATAAGAGGAGGGTGAACATGCACACCGTGTCTTCTTCCCTGGAGATCACTAGATTTTTTTCATCATAAACCACTCCCTTTGAAGTGTCCATAAACACATATAAATCTTTGCATGTGTTTAGCAATAAATAATTCTTCACTATAAGATAACTGAGAATTTTTAAGTGTTGGAGTGGTAGCAATCACACACAAGTGGACAACTGAAGTGATCATCATTTTATCCTTAGCTCACTGGGATCTACGTTATCTCAGTGAGGTTCTTTTAATCTTTATGATATAATTGTAACAAAATTATTCCTGTAATTCCTTTTCTCATTACACAGGCATGGTCTTCATCCATTTAATAGCTTCTTGCTTCAATTTCTGTAAATACACAAGTGACTGCATGTCTGTATTTTCTTCTCAACATTTAATGCTAGCATTTACTTTAGTGTTAAATGATAATGGGCTGTCTAGGAATAATTTATTAATCAGTGGCACACAGCAATGAGATTATGTGGCCCTGTTGTCTGGTTTCATATCAAAATCTGTATTCATTTGAGACCATAGATGGTTTTCTTATTACCTTAGCTTTTTTTCACATAAAATCAGAATAATGATGGCACCAACAAGAAAGATGTGACAAAGAATAATTTTCTAGTTAGTTTTATAGTTTTCATTATTAGACAAGTAGCAATGAAGGCAAAATTATGACATCTTCAATGAGAAACTAAATAGTCTTAAGACTACGGTTTCCCACGTAAACAAGGGCATATGGATATCCAAGTATACCATAGAGAAAAGGGAAATCTTCACAATTTAGGTATTACAAATGACCACAGCTGGTTGCCAGTGGCTCACACCTGTAATCCTTGCTATTCAGAAGGCTTAGATCTAAGGATCATCATTTGAAGCCAGGCCAGGTAGGAAAATCCATGAGACACTTATCTCTAATTAAGATGGAACTGGAGATGTGATTTCAAGTGGTAAAGTGCTACCCTTGAGCAAAAAGCTCAGAGACAGCACCCAGGCCTCAAGTTCAAGCTCTGAGACTAGAACAAACAAACAAATAAAACAGGAAAACAAGATCCAGGAGTTGAAACCTGTAATGTTAGCTAGTCAAGAGGCTGAGCTCTAGGGATTGTGACTGCAAGCCAAGTGGAGCAGAAAATTCCATGAGACTAATTCTAATTAAACACATCTTGAAAAATAACCATGAGTTATTCTTTGCTGTATCTATGTTGCTATGTGAAATAAAGAAATAGATGCTAAGCTTAAAAGTATGTGGCTACTTCTTGAAAACTCAGAAACAGCCTTAGTTGTGCTTCAGTGTGGGAGAGATAGTGTACTCATATTGGTCTCTGTCAATATAGAAAAGAAATTATTTTGACTTTGTTAGATATCAACTTTTTGTGTATTTGAAGCCATTCAGTTACTCTCAGAAAACTGGAACTGATAAAACATATTCAGGCAAACATAAAAATCTATATTTAAGAATATATTTGCTGGCGCTGGTGGCTCACGCCTGTAATCCTAGCTACTCAGGAGGCTGAGATCTGAGGATCACGGTTCAAAGCCAGCCCCGGCAGGAGAGACCGTGAGACTCCTATCTCCAATAAACCACCAGAAAACTGGAAGTGGCGCAGTAGCTCAAGTGGTAGAGCGCTCACCTTGAGCTGAAGAGCTGAAGGACAGCGCCCAGGCCCAGAGTTCAAGCCCCACGGCCGACAAAAAAAAAAAGAATATATTTGCTGGACTGGGAAGGTGGCTCAGTGGTAGAGTGCTTGCCTTGCATGCCTGAGGCCCTGGGTTTGATTCCTTAGCACCACATAAGCAAAAAGAAAAAAGCCGGAAGCCAGAAGTGGTGCTGTGGCTCAAGTGGTAGAGTGCTAGCCTTGAGCTGAAGAGCTGAGGGACAGCGCCCAGGCCCAGAGTTCAGGCCCTACGACGGGTCCCAAAGATAAAAAAAAAAAAAGAATATATTTGCCAGGTGCCAGTGGCTCACGCCTGTAATCTTAGCTACTCCGGAGGCTGAGATCTGAGGATCACGGTTCAAAGCCAGCCCAGGCAGGAAAGTCAGTGAAACTCTTATCTCCAATAAACCACCAGAAAAACCGGAAGTGGCGCTATAAAGCTCAAGTGGTAGAGCGCTAGCCTTGAGCTGAAGAGCTGAGGGACAGCGCCCAGCCCAGAGTTCAAGCCCCATGACTGACAAAAAAAAAAAAAAACAATAAAAAAAGAACATATGTGACAGTGCAAACAAGATATTTGTGCAGGGTGCCAGTGATTCATGCCTATGATCATAGCTACATAAGGGACTGAGATCTGAGAATCATGGTTCAAAGCCAGCCCAGGCAGGAAAGTCCATGAGACTCTTGTCTCCAATTAACCAGCAGAAAACTGGAAATTGTACTGTGGCTCAAGTGGAAGAGCACTATCTTTGAGCTAAAGAGCTTAGGGACAGCACCTAGGCCCAGAGTTAAAAGCCCCACAACCAAAAAGAGAAAAAAAAAACAAACAAACAAGATACTTGTATCTACAAATGATAATTGTTAAAACTATGATTTTCAGACATGAATATTTCCTTTTTGGTGAGGACCAAAGACTTTAGTTCATCATAACATTGTTAAAACTTTTAATCATACATCTTTTCTGAAAGTAAATTCAGATCTGGGCTCAACTTTAAACCGTGGACGATTTTGGTAAGACATGGGTTGTGTTCAACAATTCCATGAAGCTGAGAGGTAGATTCAGAAAGTGAGAGAAAGGATTTTCATCTTATTCAGGACAAAGATATCAGTATGAGGAACAGAGTATCACGGGTAAATAGCTACAGATGAGAATGGTTGATTGGTCAATTCTCTGTTAATATAACTCAAGAAATGAGTGACAAATGGAAGGTGAGTGTTGGTGCTTATGCCTGCAATCAATCCTTGATACTCAAGATGATGAGATCTGAGAATCAAGGTTTACACCAGCCTGGACAGAAAAGTGGATGAGATAGATTCTGTCTTTAATAAACCAATAAAACTGCCAAAATGGAGGTATATCTCAAGTGATATAGTGCCAGCTGTGAGTTGTGAGCCAAGTCAGAGCACAAGGCCTTGATTCAAGTCCTAGTACTGCCACAAAACAAAACAACAGCAAAAAGAGTGACAGATATGATTAAAACAAAATAAATTCTACATTATAAAAAAATCAAAAGAATAAAGAAAGAGCCTACACAATAAAAGAAAACCTTTCCCAGAAGAATATTCAACGATGGATTAACATCCAGCAATGTAATAAACACAAAAGTTAAATTCAAAATAAAAAATAATTCAAATAAGAAATGGGCAAAAGAGCTGAAAATGCTCCAAAGAAGAATTATAAATGGATAATGAGTATACAAAAAATGTTTGACCTCTTTAGCATTCAAATATGTGCAAATTAAAAAGTGCATTGTGATTTCACCTCACTCCAGGCAGAATGGCTATCATCAAGGGAGCTAGCAATACCAAACACTGGCAAGAATGCCAAGGAAAGAAGAAATCTTATTTGCTGTTGGTGGCAATATAAATTATTCTCAACATTATGGAAATCAGTATTGAAGTTCCTTAAAAACTTAAAAATAAAGCTACCGTGTGATCTTGCTCTACCACTCCAATAATAATATTAAAAGAAATCAACCCACTATAGTTAAAGAGTTATCATATTCACAATACAATATTCACAATAACCAAATCATGGAGCCAGACTAGGTGACCAACAACAAATAAACTGATAAAAATATTATACATATATTTACATATATATACATATACATATATATGTATATATGCATATATATACGTATATATATATATATATGTGTGTGTGTGTGTGTGTGTGTTCACAGCTGGCACTATATCACTTGAGATACACCTCCATTTTGGAAAAAATATATAGCTCAGCCATTACAAAAAATGAAATTATACTCTTTGCTAGAAGATGGCAGAGTCTCATCCTCATTATGTTAAATTACAAGTATTATATATTTGCTCACATTCCTGGAAATTAGAGAGAAAATTCAAACATGAAGTCATAAAAATAGATCAAGGGCAAAATGATATAGAATTATATGGAATTAAAACAGAACAGAAAAATAATGAGCAACAGAAGGGTAAATATTAACAAAGTTCCTTGTAAGTGTGTATGGAAGTGTCATTATGAAATCCTTATTATGTGTGATTAACCTCTACCAAATATTATATGTAGATATTATTAAAATAGAATCCATATGGGAAAATTCATGTGTTCTCTTGATTCATGATTTAAACAACTAGTAACTTTATCAGTATTTAGGATGTCATTCGAAAAGTAACTATCACTTTCTTCAACAAAATGATGCAACACTCTATCTGGGGCATGATTGTTTCAACAGAAAAGAGTTATATATAGAAGGCAGTGGAAGTGCATAAAAGAGGAAGTGGAAATGGCAGAGGTATCATTGTGTTCTATGACTATTTCCTGTTTCTACAGAAAGCTCTGGGGCCACCTGTGGGGTGGCACAAATTTTATTCGGTTTTATTTTCTTCTCAGGAGTAGAACTAGAATAAACACATAGATTTGTACAGAGAACCCAATGATGGAGTAATCAGGGATTTAAGTTTTACAATAATTACAGCTGAGTCAAAGCAGTCACAGGAAGAATTTGTGGCGATTTTCATGACTCTTCTGGAAGGAAACAGAACATTTCACTCGAGTGCCACTTCACAGATGGGTTTGATATATTTGTGTTGAATTTAGAAACAGAATGACTTGTTTTTCCACTGCAGATTTTAGCAGTTCATCACAAAAAATCCTAAATAATATGTTCATTTATTTGTCAGCACATTATTATGCATATGAACTTTATTTTCCTTGCCACACTAGAAAGATATTTTATTAGGAAATTGCCAGCAGGTGCTCCTCCATTGCCTACAGTTACTCTGTATCTGATGGCCTGATCTCACACATTATTAACCTTAAGTACCAGGAAATGGGTACTTGCAAGAGGGGAGGATAGGACCTGCAAGGGGTGAGGGGTTGAATATTGATAGGGTAAAAGGAGAAAGCAAGAATACATTGTATATACTACAGACTTGAGAAATAAAGAGGAATGTATCAATGGGTGTGGGAAGGTAAAAATGTTTCAAAGATGAGATAGATCACCCTACTTTGTGAAATGGCAAAAAAAATGAATGTATAACCTAAAAATTGAGTAAAGTGAGTGAAGAGGTGGATGGGAAGTGGTGGGTGAAAATGTTGAAAGGGGTAACATTGATCAAGATGCACTGTATTTGTAAACTGCTTCAGTGAATGGCAACTCTTCTGTATGAATACTTCAAGATAATAAGAATATTTTTAATAAAGGATGTAAAAATTTATCTAAACATGTACAGAGAGCTCTTTGGGAACCCAGCATCTTATACTTGCATGGATTAATAAAAATGAGTTCTTGTCATAAAAATAATTAAACATGGTTAATAGAAATAATACACAGAGCATTATCCATCCAAACAGTATGTCTGCAAATCAATAAAAAGATCATTTGTTCTTTAAAATTATTTAGTTTTCTATATTTGTAGGTTTATAATAATTATTGTCAGAATTCTCATTTTCATAATTCAAAAAAAATTTCTTACATAAGGACGTCATGTCTTTAGAATTACAAGGAAAAACTTTTAAGTTACCATAAAATTCTCAATATATAAGCAAGAACTTCTGTATATCATTGAAAAATTTGGAAAACTTCCTAATTCAATAAAGAATTCCAGAATAAACTTGTTACCTAAAACTGAAAGAATGAACAGGGAAAGTCTAGATATATATCTTATTGCTGCATATAGTGCCAGGATTTTAATTAAACTTTAACAAATCAAATCCAGCATTATATTTAAATTTGACAACATGCAATTTATTCTAAGAAGAGAAGTAAGATCCATATTATTTTTTGTGGTTTATCATTGTAATTTTCAGCAATGGTACAATCACTGTACTAAATAATGCTGTCCAATTGACTAAACTTATTAAAGTAAATTCATTTATTTTTCAAACTGAAATAACTAATTTGTGTGTGTGTGTGTGTGTGTGTGTGTGTGTGTGTGTGTATGTGAGCATCAATTGTGTGGCTTGAATTTAGGGACTGAGAACTGTCCCTTTGCATTTGTGCTCAAACCTATCATTCTACCACTTGAGCTACAGCTCCAATTTGGGCATTTTTGATGTTTAACTGGACATAACAGTCTCATGGACTTTCCTACTGGGCAGGCTTCA
Organism: Dipodomys ordii; assembly: GCF_000151885.1. NCBI lineage: Eukaryota > Metazoa > Chordata > Mammalia > Rodentia > Heteromyidae > Dipodomys > Dipodomys ordii. Next base: position 201,354 of record NW_012267644.1, on the reverse strand, counting down.
AACCATAATCCTAGGATCTCAGCCTCCTGACTAGCTAGGATTATAGGCATGAGCCACCAGTGCCCATCAATTCAAAATTCTTAAATTCTAGTTAATCATTATTATAGTTTTAATATTATTAAATTATTATTAACCTTTTTGTAGTTTAGTTCATTCTTTTCTTTCTTTTTTGCTCTTTCTTACCTGGTCGAAATGTTCAGATTCACATTACCATATAAACTCTACAGTAGAAATTCACCATTTCCAAAGCTCTTGTGTTCAATAACCCCCCCCCAGAAAAACTCAAAGAAATCACGTGTAATCATACTGTATTATATCAGTTCTGCATATATGGAAAAATCCACTAATTTCTTATGTTTCTTAGAAGAATCCAGATCAGAGATTAAGGTAGTCCTTTTTATAATGCTGCAATCACTGCTCAACTTGTAGATCATGCACACAGTAATTTTTCTAATAATTGATGAAAATATTACCATGCATTGGCCCAGAAAAAACTAACATTTTGCTCATTCTATTATCAGTTTTTTAAAAAGCTGTTGTTAGGGAAATGAACCCCAAGATAAGTATTCAAAATTTTTTTTTCTTACATGCAATTGTTTCTAACATATTTATAAGATGATTTCTTTGTTGCTTTGTATGTCCCTCCCCCACGGTATAACCCCTGCTTTCACTGTATTTGATGTGGTATAATTTGTGGAGGGAAAGGGAAAAAACAAATCATTTAAATAAGGATACAGGTGGACCCATCCCAACAATAAGATGTACAAGTCGTTATGTTGAAAAACATACTTTTCAACTCTCGGAGGGGGAGGATCAGTAGTGGAGGCGGGGGGAGGGGTATGGGAAGTGATGGGAAGGGGAAACAAAGGAGGAGGCAACAATGCTTGATAAGAAATGTACTTGTCATCTTGCCCATGTAATTGCAAACCCTCTGTATGGTATTTTCACAATAAAATAAATAAATAAATAAATAGATTAATATATTATATAGAGTAATTCAAGCATGAAAAAGATATAGCACTCTTGGTTTAAAAAATTCTGCAATTATGAGCCTTGTGTGTTCATTATGGGTGCACAATGTTCTTGTTCTCCTGATGTTACACACATACTTAGTTTCATCAGGTGTTCATGAATTTATCTTCATGAAAATTGGTCCATTTCCCTAATCTTCATCATGTCCTTGCCAAAAAGAAGTCAGTCCACAACACCCTTCTCTTCATAGAATAAAAGCTGACATTCATTCCTCACTCTGTGGAGTCTTTCATCGTCACGACTTTCTTCATGGAAACCACTCCACGTAGCTGTTGTGAAAGAAAAATAGGAGCCATTGATTGTTTCCCAGTTGAGGCTTCCTGTGTTTCATGGAGCTGGTTCTCTAGATGAAACTTAGGATACACCATCCAACTGCAATATTTGGGGCCTTGTTTATTTAAGTCTATCAAGATTCTTATTCAACAGCTTCTGCTATAATGGTCTGTCTTACATTTATACTGGAGATCCTTTTTAATTTGCCTAACAGAACTAAGACTGTAGTCCTAATATCAACTTATATACATAGAGTTATTTATACAGTAAATATAATGCCTTTAAAAGTAGAAGAGACAAGGTTTAGAGCCAAATTTCCAGATTTTTAAACCACATTTAAAAGGCTACATTTCACTTTCAGGATTATCTGTACTTTGTCTTCTCATTTGAACATCTATGGCATTTTCCAGTTCCTGTGTTTTTTCCCAGTCCTGATGTCAGTAGTTATGATGTTCAACGAAATGCTCAAAACAATACTGAGGAGACAGTGCTATGATAGCTTTGGCCCTAACTTCATAAAAATAATCTTTATTTTCTACTCCTTCATTTATAATTCTGCTACATGTGGGGCATGGTATTAGCTACTGCCAATCAGCCCTTAGTTTGAGTGAGTTTAACAGGGATTGTTACTATTTCCTTTCAACCAGAGTAGCTGATGTTTTCATACAGTAGTCAATATTTTTGTAAAGCCTTCAATATCTAAGAAATAAAAATCTTACAAAGGATAATGTATTCATTGGGTTACTAATAAATTATATATTATTTGATTAGTGATCTGATCTTATATTCTAATAATTAACTTCTATCAGACACAGTTTATTACTTTCCTTTAACTTATGATTGGAATCATATATTAATAGCATTAGCTTCAAATTGTTGCCTTTTTAAAAGATATTTTGGACTTCTGTTTCAATTTTGTGTAATTTTTATCGATTGGAGTTATTAACATTATACTTGACTCATAAAAATAATTCAGAAGTATCTTACTTTTCTGTCTAGAAACTTAAGCACCATTGGGACCACTGGGAATTCAAAAGACATTAAGAATTCCCTGGGAATTCATTTTATCTGGAACTGCAGTCTTTTTCCTTTCCCACTACAGAGTTTGATATTTAGATGTTGTCATTTTACTGAGCTTGACTTTGATATATTGCATTTTATTTTAATTTGTCTTCCTAATTTATCCACAGTTTCAAGCCTTTACTTTTAAAATAATTTCATTTGTACCCATTTTTATTTACCTGGAGACATACTTTAAACTGTTCATCATTTTTGCTTTACAAGCTCTTTTGTTTAGTTTCCTATGGTAATTTTTCTAAAAAAATTAATTTTCTATTCAATCTTTTAAATGTTACTGGTGTGTTTATTACCTGAATTATTTTACAAGAGTTCTGAACTGTGTATTTCTTCCATTAGTTCATATATTTAATAAAATATTAAAGGCCTTTTTAATGTATGACCATCATTCAGTGGGTATGAAGTTCCCAAGAAGTATTTCATGTCATAAGCTTTGACATATGGTGCTGTAGTTTGGATTTGAATGTCTTCTAAGAGCCGGTGTATTTAACGTTTCATACTGAGTCTACCAGGTGGGAGGTGGTTGGCCTTGTGAGAGGGCAGACCTACAGAGGACCTGAGATGATTGGACTGCCGCACAGACTGTGGGACCCTGCACTGTCCCAACATTGTGATTCCCCAGGAGCAAAGCATCGGGGCTAATTGACCACAACTAGAATCCATACAGCTGCGATGCAAACAGATCTTTTTCTTGTTCTTTCAGTTTTCCAATCATCTTTATTTTTCATGACTATGGGAAGTAATACTACGTGGATACATTCTTAAAATGACTTCTTTTTTTCCTTTCCTCTCTCCCTCCTTCCCTCCCTCCCTCTCTTTCTTCCTTCCCTCCTTCCTTCCTTGCCAATCACCAGGCTGGAACTCAGGGCCTGGGCACTGTTTCTGAACTTTTTGCTCAAGTTGAGCAATCTGCCACTGGAGTCACAAATCCACTTCTGTTTTTGTGGGGTTTTTTGTTTGTTTGTTTTTTCTGGTTAATTGGAGATAAGAGATTCAGGGTCTTTCCTATCCAGTCTCAGTTCAAACCACAGTTTTCAGTTTTCAGCCTCTTGAGTAGGTAGGATTACAGGCATGAGCCCCATCGCCCAGCAATCATCTCTATTTCCAAGACAGCATATATCATCTCTGTGTTTCCTCGTGCATCTCTTGAGCTAATTCTTTTTCTTTTGTTTCACTTGAAAAAATTCTTAATCACCTAGTGGGGAATTGTGTGATTATTGAATAGTTTCTGTTTTATTATTTAATTTACCAAAATGGAATCATAAATATGTGTATGTGTTTCCCTCCCTTATTTCATGTAGCTTAAATGCTTAAGATTCATCTATGTCCTACACATTAATACTTCATCCCTTTGTGTGGTGTTTTATTCTATGCCATTACATGAATGAATGATAATTTGTGTTGATCTTTGTATCCATTCACTCTTTGGTATATTTGCATATTTTTCAGTTTTTGTTTGCTTTCCTCCTTTCTCTCTCCCTCCCCTGATCTTTTCCCTTTCCTTTTATTCTTTCTTTTTAATTTTTGGTTTTGGTAGTAAGGTAGAATTCAGGGCTTCAACCTTAGCAGGGAAGCAATCTACAACTAGAGCCGCATTCACACCTTCAGCTCTACCTTCTTGTATTTTGACTGACACAGCTGAATTTGCTATGAATATTTTTGTTGAATAAGTTTTATTTTTATAGGAAAATACTCAGCGTAAATTACAAAATAAACTTACTTGTAATATTTAATAAATGTCCAGGCTTTCCCAAAATAGTTCATCTCATTTCTCTTGTGATTTCTTTTATGAATTTATTTCCCTTATGTATTATATGTGGATCTCAGATGAATTTTGAATCTTTAGATAGGGAGTGGAGTTTTATTCTTTTAAACTTTTGCTGGATACTTGTTTAATGGATACAATTTTTCTGGCTGAATTCATTTTGTAAACTGTCTTCTCTTCTCTGCTTCAAGTTTGATTATATGTCAAAAAATTAGTTTTCAAATGTTTGGGGATCTATTTCTGGGCTCTAGATGCTGTTCTATCCATTTACTCTATATATTTACAGTGATATTATAATTGCTTATACTTCTAGAATATTCACATTTACTTACACAAGAATAAGTCCTTGGGGGGGGAGAGGGGAGGCTGGGAAGGGTAAACAAAGGAGGAGGCTGCAATGCTTGGTAAGAAATGTATGCATTATCCTGCCCATGTAATTGTAACCCCTCTGTACAGTATGTTCACAAATAAAATTAAATTAAATTAAAAAAAAGAAAAGAAAAGAATAAGTCCTGTTTATATAAATAAAACCATTTAGGAGTTTAGGGACAGTAGGCTATGACAGCACACGAAATATGGATATTTATATAAGAAATGGCTGTTACCTAAGTGACATCAGAAATAAATGGAATCTGTAAGGCTAATTTTTAAAAGTCCATATACAATTATTATATTATAGTTAAAAATATTACTCCTCCAAGGGACATGTGGTATCAATTCTGAAACCACCAGACAAGTCTAGGATTAAAAAATAAATAATTTTTACTAGAGGGTGAAAATCAGATTTCTAATCTCAGTCAGAGACCAAAGAAAGAGGTTTGGTGAATGTTCCACATGATACTTCATTAAAGTTATAAGTGTCTGTTTGAATTTTTGCCAAGCTAAGCATAGACATTAACTATATGATACATGCATTTATAGTGTATGTTGTGTGCATATCATGAGCACACATATATTTTCATGTTTCTCAGTGAGTGGAGAAGAACTAGAAACAAACACTTGGGTTACAGAGGCTGACCCAACAGTCTAATGTCATTTTCTGGTGTTGTTCTCCAAAGAAATGAAGCAGAGGTATTTATTTCTTCACTGATCTGTAGAAGTGGTACAGCAAATGTCTATGGTGAACATATATTGCTTTGGGGGTCCCCTAGGAAATTATAAGAGAGGAACCAATGTTAAGATATGTTGAAGTCATAAGAGAGTGGTCTATATATAAATGTTCTCATTTCTGGGATATATCACAAAATTGAAATATCAGAGACAGAAAATTAAACACAGATGAGGGTGGAAAATTGCAAGATGTAGGTGAGAAGATACAAAGATTCAGAAGCAACACCTGGTTGGGTGACTCACATTTGCATTTCCAGCTAGAAGAGAGATGATCAAAGGGAACATGGTTTGAAACTAGTGTCAGGAAAATGTTACCACCTCATCTCAATTAATAAGCCAGGTGTCATGGTACAATGTTGTGATCCCAGCTTGGAAGGAGTCATAGGAAGAACAAGCAGATTTCATGTCTGGTCTCTGAAAGAAAAAAAATATTGCAAACTGACCTAAAGGCATAAAAAGAGCAGGAATCATGGGCAAAAGAGGTAGAGTACACACCTATCTAGCATGAAAGTGTTTATCTAGTCCAAACCCCATCACTTTAAACAACAGAAAGTAAGATCCTTAAGATAATACACAGCATATGTTTGACTCAATAGTTGTGATTCTATTATCCATAAAAATACCATGAAAAGTAATTTTGTGACATAATTAAGCTGACTACATTGTTTTACTATGTGTATGTATTCCATAATGCCATATATTATGCTTTAAATTGCAAAGCAGGTTTTGCCTTTAAAAGACTAAATCAATACTATCATTTTGCCTGCTCCTTAGCATTTCATTTTTATATTTAATTTCCTTATCTATCTGCTAGAATTATTTCCCTAATCATTGGGTTACATTTCTCATTTCCCTCTATGTAAAACTTAAAGCATACAAAATACCAAAAGCCCTGAATATTTTGTTTTTTAATCTCTTAACCTAGTCTACTAGAACTTAGTTTGGAAAGAATAAGGTATAGCAATTAAATATTTTGAAATTCTGTATATATGAGGATAAATTACTGATGTTATGCCACTTTGTATAGGTAGACAAAGAACAATATCCAGAGAAAGTGAGAGAGATTAATCTTGAGAAATTGTGTAAGGCAGACTTATACAACTGCTATAGTATGTCTCCTTAATGGAAATTTGGCCTCAGCCAGATCACAATAACATAGAGTCCTACACAGAGAGGAGGAAAAGAATTTGGATTTGAGGAATAGCTAGAGATCTCAGTCTCAGTAGAACTGACAAGTGTGAATAATGGAGCATCTGTTCAGACTAAATAAGTCCTACATTCATCCACTTTACACACACTGAGCATTGAGATTGTTAGGGCTGTTGAAAACAAACTGGGAACATGACTATTTATAGTCTGGTCACCTCTCTCTTATTTATCAGTTTTCTGTGAAAACTATAAAAGGAGTCTCTTCAAAGAGTAACATTTTCTCACATAGGGTTCTCTAGAATCCAGGCAAGGAAAGATAGTTTGTCTGTGATGTTTTGTTCTTGAAAAGTTAACTTAATCGAGTTTGAGACATGCTTCAGAATGGATCAGTAACATAATATTGAGGATATAAATTACTCCACTGAATTCTTGTTTGTTTCATTGGGAATTTTCAGTAAGAGCATTTTCTCTATTTTCAATCTTATAAGAACACTGTCTTTATTAAGAAAGTACACAAGTTGGGCACTGCTCGCTCACAACTGCAGTCCTACTCACACAAAAGATTTATCTGATGATTGCTGTTTGAAGACCAAACCAAGCAGAAATTTCTTTAATACCCTTAGCCAGCAAGATGTTCAAAGTAGAAGTGTAGCTCAAGTGGTATATAATCAGCCTTGCACAATAAAGGTAAATGTTAGAGCCTAGGTTATGAATGCAAGTCTCAGTACTGGCAGGCAAGAAAGATGAAAGAAAGAAAGGGAAGGGGAGGGGAAGGGAGGGGAAGGAGGAAGGCGAGGGAAGGGAAAGAAGGAAGGGAAAGGAAGGGAAGGGAAGGAAGGAAGGAAGGAAGGAAGGAAGGAAGGAAGGAAGGAGAGAAGGAAGAAAGGAAGGAAGGAAGAAGAGAAGGAAGGAAGGAAGGAAGGAAAGAGAAAGAAAGAAAAAAGAAACAAAGAAAAAGAAAGAGAAAGGAGAAAGAAAGAGAAGAAAGGGAGGGAAAAAAGGAAAGAGACAAAAGAGAGAGAGAGGAAGGGAGAAAGGAAGGAAGGAAGAAGGAAGGAAGGAATTTCTGTTCATATTTTCTTCAATTCTTCTAGATTTATTTATGTAATAATATTTTCTTATATATATATATATATTCAGTTCACATTTTGTACACATACCATTTCTATCGTCCTATTTATTCATGAAGCTGAGAGCTGAGAACAATGTTCAGAGACATCATAGGAAGACAAATTCTTGAGACTTATTTCCAATTAGCCAGCAAAAATGCAGAATAAGTTATATACTCAACTTGTAGACCACCACCGACATGAAGGAAAATGTAGAGTGTAAGTGTGAGATCTTGATATGGCCCACCATGACACAAAAATACAACATTAATAGTATTCCTTTGTGAAATAAATGATGAAAATTAAGTATAGAAAATATTAGTATGGTTTCAGTATTTTCCTCAGTATTTGAAAGGTTATGTGTTAAACATTAGAACTCTTGCAAAACCATAACTACTGAGCTTTAAAAAAGATGTGAGGAAGAAACGAAAAATAAGTAAAGCCAAAAGTGCAAGATTTACTAATTTATCAACTATAGGACATGGACAGAACTGTATGTTAAATATCTCAATAGAACTTCATAGAATTTAAGAAGTAGGAAAATATAGATACTATTAGTAAATAAAAAGAGTAATTGGTCCTTTGTGCATTTTTCAGACTTAGTAAAATGTACCCTTGCTTTTCTAATAACTATGACAATACTATAATTAATTATATCAAATAAAGGGAGTATACTCAAGCACAACTCTTTATGTCATATTATAGTTATTTTAGGCTAATAATGGGTGAGATTTTACATATTACTCTCCTGTTTTTTAGAGTAGCCCTTCAAATAAATAGTATCTATATCCTTTGCACAGTTGCCATTAAAAATTATTTAGGCTGCCTTATAATCATCTGTAATAGAATACAAAAATGAAATCTGCCTTTTCTTATTGCTTAATATGACATTCTTTCTCAGAAAAAGATGACTGAATAATTGATGTGTAATGTCATATTGAAGACCCGCTGTAACTATATTTCATTTCAAAATGAAATAAATATTATAGGATTTAAAATTTTTCTGTAGGTCTTTAAATTAATTTTAGAGAGTTTTGAGTGCATTTAGCTTTGAGTCAGTTTACCCTTTGGCGTGAGAATGTGTGATTATATATCAGTGTAGAACACATACAAACACAGCAAATTTATTTTGCCATATGCAATATGTGACTAAATTTGTTAAAGAAAATAGAACTTCAATGTTATCTTTGTTAACTTTTCATTATTTATTCAAATAAAAATGTGCTTTATGGGGTTGGGAAGGTGACTAGTGGTAGAGTGCTTGCCTTGCATGCATGAGGCCCTGGGTTCAATTCCTCAACACACATAAGCAGAAAAAGCCAAAAGTAGTGCTGTGGCTCAAGTGGTAGAACATTAGCCTTGAGCTTAAGAGCTGAGGGACAGTGCCAGGCCCAGAGTTCAGACCCCAGGACTCACCAAAAAGAAGATATGCTTTATCTCTGATAGTGATATCTTTTAAGTAGAGTTGAAGGGGTTCAAACTGGGCCAAATTATTCTGCTGTTTTTTTCTCTCAACCAACACCTGACTTAGTTGATCGACTTGGAAGTAAGTTTTATCAACACTTACTTTTGAAAAGCAGATAATGTATCAAGATAAAAAGAAAATTGGAGAAATCTGAAATATGTTAATTATTAAATTATTAATTGAGTGTCTTAGCTTTTTACAAACATAATGAGCCATATTTTGGTTTGTGAAATTATTCATGACAAATTTTCTCATTTAATTTAAATTAATCCAGATAAGGAGTATGCATTACAAAACTATCTGAAAATTATGCACACAGTACTGGAATTGTATGCCTACTTTCTATGATAGATCTTAAAGAGTTAGCAGGATCTAGAAGATTTCTCCCTTTTTAATTTTAGTTTTATAGCAATGTCATGATAGCACTGAAGAATGTGTTCCCAACTGTTTATGAATAAGTGCAGAAAATAGCTTTAAAGTTTAACAGCTGTTCAGATACATGCATCTGTTTAAATGAATACATACATATATCTCTCTACTAAAAAGAGATACTGAAGTTAATCCAAGACCTAAGTGTTCAAAATGAGACGCTACCTGTTATTAAATGTTAAGCAATTTGCCATGAAATCTGCCCAGCTGGCCAAAGGCATTCATTTGAGAATAGACTGTTGCTGCAAGAAAGATGTCATCAATCTCTGTGTTGTAATACAATAAAATTGAATCACCCAGCATTTACAATTCCATCCCATGGGACAACAATTTGTTTCCCCTTTCCTTAAACCTGGACATTCCAACACAAACCAAATTATTTGATTTTCTAGTGCATTTTACAATGGTTTTTAATAATCAAACTTTAAATTTAGAAATCTCAACTTTTTGTGTGTGTGTGAAAATACCGTATAGAGCAGCTACAATTACATGGGCAAGATAATGAGTACATTTCTTATCAAGCATTGTTGCCTTCTCCTTTGTTTCCTCTTCCCATTCCTTCCCATTTCCTCCCCCTTTCCCACCCCCCCAACCCCCCACCCAGCCAAAGTTGTAAAGTTCGTTTTTCCACATAACTACTTCTACACCTCATTGTTGCAATGGGTCCAACTGTATCCCTATTTAAAAGATTTGTTTTTTCCCTTCCCCTCCACAAATTATACCAACATCAAATATATTGAAAGCAGGGGTAATGTCATGGGGGAGGGACAGACAAGCAACAAAGAAATCACGTTATAAATATGTTAGAAACGATAGCAAAAAAGAAAAAAAAAACACTTGTGTCCTTATCTTGGGATTCATTTCACCTAACATCAACTTATCTGACCTTTCCTGCTTGTCTCAGATGTATACTAGTTATTGCAAATAAGGGAAACCATGGGACCTATGTTTCTTTGGACCTGGCTTACTTCACTTAATACAATTTTTTCCAAGTCTTTCCATTTCCTAACAAATGGGACAATGTCATTCTTTCTGATGGAGGCATAGAATTGCATTTTGTATATATACCACATTTTCTTGATCCATTCATCAAGTGAGGGGTATCTGGGTTGGTTCCATATCTTAGCTATAGTAAATAATGCTGCAATAAACATAGCTGTGCTGGTAGCTTTAGTGTGGTCTTGTTTGTGATCATTTGGGTAAATGCCCAAAAGTGGGATTGCTGGGTCATAGGGGAGCTCAATGGGGAATCTTTTGAGGAACCTCCAAACTACTTTCTAAAGTGGTTGAACAAGTTTACAACAAAACAAAGAAAGGTGGGACAAATGGGATTGCATAAAATTGCAGAGCTTCTGCATAGCAAAAGACATAGCTAGCAAGATCAATAGAAAGCCCATGGATTGGGAGAAGACCTTCACTAGCCATACAAGGACAAGGGTCTCATATCTACAATATACATGGAACTCAAAAAATTAAATCCCCCAACAACAAATCCTCAAAGAAATATAAACGTTTAGGCAGATATGGAACACGCCCTCCCACCCAAAGAAATTGAAATATTTTCAAAAGTGTTCTTGCAATATCTATCATCTTAAGGAATAGCCAATTTTTTTTGAAGACTTCTTACTTCCTGATGTTAGCTTCACCAGTCAAAGCAATGTGCTCCTGCCGTGATCATAGGCATAGACAAATGGAACAGAGAGTTTAGAATAAAAAACCAAAAATTATGAATATGGTCAAATAAGTTTTGTTGATCATACCAGTATACCTTACATAGATAAAATTCTATACAAAAGGTACCCAGAAAGCTTGATAATCACATGCAAAAAGAGTGACATTTGATATATAGCTAATATTACACACTAAGTGTAGCTTCAAATACTTTGAATAATTAAATGAGAGAGAAAAATGTAAAACTCTGGAGAAATCTTAAAAATGCATGATATTGTTGTTGCCCTTCCTATACAGGATTAGTGTAACCAAATCAAATTCAGGGATGACAGAGGATAAACCGTAAGTTGAAGAACTCATAAAAGAAACAAGAAATCACATAGTACATTTAAAATATGTTATTTTCACTGTATTTGCTGTTGGTGCCCTGCATCTTGTATATTTTTTCTAATTTGGAGAGTGGAAGGGAAATAACAAAATGCTAAAATAAGGATACAGGTTGACCCCTTGTAACAATAAGATATACATAACACTACATTGAACTTGGGTGGGAGGAGGGAGGACATGGGGAGGTGGGGAATGAAGGGAGGTAGGGGAAAAACAAAGGAGGAGGTAACAATGCTCAATAGGACATGTACTCCTTACCTTACTCATGTAACTGTAACCCTTCTGTACAGTATTTTTACAATAAAAACATATAAAAAACAAGAAATCACATAGTACACTAAAGACAACAAGAAAACAATGAAACAGCGATACTCACAAGACAATATGTTGGAAATGATCTGTACAACTTGTGAGAGGGACAAATGCGGGAAGGCAAGTAGGAGAGAAATAAGGATGAGGAATGGGTAACAAGATCTACCAGAAATATATTTATTACCTTGCTTATGTAACTCTAACCTTCTGTGTATCACCATTACAAAAAAAAACTGTAAAGGATACTCTGTATCAATAACAACCAAAAAGAAGATACATGATATTTAGTTTGACACATACAAATTGCTGATAAGCAGATGTAAAATGCTCAATATCACTGATCACTCAGGAAATTCCAATAAAATATAATGTTGTGACAATGCATAGCTATTAAGATGGCTGTCAAAAATATGCACACACACATACACATGTAAATAAGTGTTGGCACAGATTACAAACATTGGGTACTACTGGCAGAAATTCAGAATTATTTTTCTGTAGAATATAATATATATTAATTTGTAATTATTATACAACACAGAAATCACACTTTTTAGTATATGATTAAAAGAACTGAAATCACGACAGACACTGGATATCCTTACTTAAAATAACCAAAAATGTGTCTGATGGGGAGGAGAAGTCCATTTACAAATAAACAACATGTAGCATTATCTTAAAAAGCAGTTTAATCCAGGCCTCATGATAGAATGAAATTCTGATATGCATTAAACATAAATGAACCTTGCAAACATTATGCTTAAGCGCAAAAAACCAGACATGTAAAAGATACAAATTGCATAGTCCTACATCTGTGATGTTTCTAGAATAGTCAAAATTATTGAGACAGAAAAGAGTGGTTAGCTAAGAACTGAAGTAAGGGAGTAATTATTAGTTAATGACTAGGGGGTGGGGAGAGCCATGAACAAAGTAGGAGAACTTGAAGGGGGGATAGTGAGATAGGGCTGAAAAGGAAAAGCACAAGTGATTTTTTTTTTGTTGGTCATGGGGCTTGAACTCTGGGCCTGAGTGCTGTCCCTCAGCTCTTCAGCTCAAGGCTACCACTTGAGCTACAGCGCCACTTCCGATTTTCTGGTGGTTTATTCGAGATGAGAGTTTCACGGACTTTCCTGCCTGGGATGGCTTTGAACCTTGATCCTCAGTAGCTAGATTAGCTAGGATTACAGGTGTGAGCCACCAGTGCCCAGCAGCACAAGTGATTTTTAAGATAGTGAAGCTACTCTCTATGATACTCTAGTGGCATGTCATAATATATTGTTTTTAACCAACAAACGTATAAAACAGTGTCCTAATGTATATTATACATACATATTTAATATAAATATATTAATATTATCTCACCAACTGTGATGGATACTCAACACTAATGCCAGAAATGAATGTGACATGGGAAATAACATTTGGATGATACTTGGGCTAGTATACAATAACTTTGTCTTCCATGTATGTTTTGAAAACTGACTTCTAATTTGAAAGGCAACCATTGCTGATTTTATAACTTAGTAGTATCCTAAATATAGTCAAATTGAAATGTAGATTTTTCTCCAACTTGATCTCTCTTTGATCTCATTCCCCTATACCACCACACCCTCTCTCTTTGTCTGTCTGTCTGTCTGTCTGACTGCCTGTCTGTCTGTCTGCCTCTCTCTTCCACACACTCACACACGGAGAACTGAGAGATACCAAACTTTTCTCTGAATGAAGCACACACAGTGAAAAAGTAAGAGAATGTCTTTAAATAATCTATTTCTTGGTGATGTGTCCTTGGGTAGGACAGAGACTTGACACATAATACTTATCTCTGTAGTAAAGGGTATTATCAATTAAGACTGCTTCCTGTAACTGCAGTACCTAGTTTTCCGAGCTTGGCTTTTGCATAAGATATCTGCTTCTAATCTGCTGATGTTTTTATCACAAATATACCAGGGCTCTCATATATCATTTTATGACAGTTTACTACATTTATGTAAGTGTAATTGTATTTCCAATGACATTGGCAGAAGGGAAAAGAAATGCAGAAAATGAACCATAAATTTAGCTCCTTAACATCGACTAAAATAGAGAGTTAAAGGTATAGTTTCTCATAAACACACACACCATATGCACATGCAACACAGACATAGAACACACATACAAGATATATGAACAACACACCCCTTACACTCCCTCCACACCCGAAAGCACAGTGGTGTGGCCTCGCAACCCTTTTATTGTAGTTGACAAGCTTGTTCAAAATGTAGAATCCTTGCAAGTTTGAAGGTTAGTTAAGATTTTCGTTGCTGGGCATCGCAGTGTCTTGTAATGCTGCAGTCCAGGTGTGGTATGTTACAAAGAATGAGATTGTTAAGAGGTTATGTCGAAAAACGAACTTTACAACTTTGGCTCAGTGTGTGTGTGTGGGGGGGAATAGGAAGGAATGGCAAGGGGAAACAAAGGAGGGGACAACAATGCTTGATAAGAAATGTATTTATTACCTTGCTCATGTAATTATAACCCCTCTGTTCAGTGTTTTCACAATTAAAAAAATAATAAAAGAAAATCTGCAAATGTAATCAGTTCTTGAATTAGCATCTTAGTTCTATATTCTAATATTTTACCTGTAAATTTACATATTTTCTGAGTCTATTAGGTTCTTTTATTTTTCACAAGAAACTACTTTTGTAGAGTTTGAAGAATATTAAATATTGTGCAAGTTCATATTATATGCCAGGAAATACTCTGAAAAATATAATGCCAGTGCTCATATGATTGCGATTGGTTCAAATTGAAAGAGATTTGGAGGCTCTTATTTGCTGCTATCCAAAACACAAAGCATGATACAATAAATACAAACTTCTTTTTTCCCTCTTCTTTCCTTTCTCCCCTTGTTGTAGATAACAGGAATTCAAACCTGGAAGACACCTTTCATCAGCAAGTCTATGTAATACACTTGGTGATGTAAAGTAGCTTAGCATACAGAATGTCAAAAATTACCAAGTCATAAGAAATCAAGTCTTTAATTTGGCATTTCATAGGTAGAGCATGAAGGAGCTCTTTGAGGTAATTTGATTTATGCTATGGAAAATATATTTAATTTCAAGCAGCTTGGGAGAAAAGAAGGTGAACATTTTAAAGACCTCACCTTTATCCCATACAAGATCAATGCATCAATGTTGCTGATAAACATGATTCCACCGTTATGGTAACCCTTCCTCAAACTAACAAGGCATGTTATTGTTGCTAAACTTAGTTTTAAAGCAATTTAAGAGAAAAAAGGATAACCCAGAGATTGATAATGTCTCCAGCAAAGCTTTTGTGCATCAGAAAAATTGAGTAAGGCATGGTATGCTTAAGCCAGAGAAATGATTACAACACGGTTACATAAAACAACAGTTCCCCCATCCTTAAAATGAATTCAGTCTCTCAGACAGGTATTTTGCTTGTCCTTGAGATGTGATGGACACTGGTTGGCATACTATATATCAGCTGACAGAAAGCAACTTAACAAGTTGATGGGAATCCATGCAATGGAGCAAGGATGTATGTTCAGTAGAGACCCAGCCAGAAGAGCAGGTTAATGTTCATAGACAAGCAGGGACACAGTGCTACCAGGATGTTGAAGGTCATGCTTAAGGACATCCATTAGTAAGTTTCTGAGGAAGGAGCTGAGGTTTTCACCAAGGTTTCTTTTCTGCATTTTGCATTCTTTGTAGGAAAAGGCAAGGGAAGCAATGGAGTCCTAAAAGTCTAAAACTCATGAACCAGAAAGGAAAGTGCCTTAAAAGTTACTCATTAAAAACAAAGCCAAAGCATTTCCTTTATCGTTCAACTACTGAACATTTCATCTCCACATTTCTTTTTTATTTTTTTATTTTGAAAATACTGTACAGAGGGGTTACAATTACACGGGCAAGATAATGAGTACATTTCTTATCAAGCATTGTTGCCTCCTCCTTTGTTTCCCCTTCCCATCCCTTCCCATCTCCCCTTTCCCTGCCCCCTACCCCTATGATGACAATATGTGGAGACATTTCTGGGAGGTAATTAAGGTTAGATGAAATCCTAAGGGTGAGATGCCAAGGAAGGCAGTATGAGATTTTTATTTTTTGATTATTTTTTATTGTGAAAATACCGAACAGAGGGGTTACAATTACATGAGCAAGGTAACGAATACACCTCTTACCAAGCATTATTGCCTCCTCCTTTGATTCTCCTTACCATCTCTTCCCATCTCCACCCCCGCATCTTCCCCGTCCAACCTCCCAACCCACGCCAATGTTGTAAAGTTTGTTTTTCGACAAAACATCTTGTACATCCATTGTTGCAATGCATCTACCTGTATCTTCATTTAAACAATTTGTTTTTTCCCTTCCCCTCCACAAATTATTCTAACATCAAATACAGTGAAAACAGGGGTTATACCATGGGGGAGAGATTTTATAATACGAAGAGGGACTCCAGCTTGCAAGCTAGCTCTGTTTTACCATGTTTCCTTTGCTCACATGATTTTTCAACAAGATAGTGTCTAGATTCTAGGGCCATGCTATATCCTATCCTGTGTAATTTACTTCAGAGATTTTGTTGGTACTACACAGAATGCGTCTATAGATCTATCTACTCAAACCAAATCATCCAAATGAAAGAAAAAAATCCAGACATTTACATATTCTTTAATAATTCTTACTGTGTGAGTTTCCCTGGACAAACTTAGTAAGCACTGATATATGAATTTCAGATCACTGAGTCCAGCAAAGCAAGTTATATGGGAAATCAATGGAGATTACATATATATATATATATATATATATATATACATATATATGTATACATATATGTATATACACAAATGTATATATTTATATATGTATTCATGCAAGTGTGTATATACACACATATCAAAAATGAAGAATCAAAACTATGGTAAATTAAATTAAATAAATAGTTTTTTTAAAGTCACTACAAGGCTTTCTACAAATTATTTTAAAAATCAACGAGTAGAAAACTTTCATGGCTGTTCAAGTTATTATTCATATGAAATGTTTTCAACTTTTCATCTGATCACCAACAACTTTGCATTTCAGAGTAACAAAATTTAAACTAGAGATACATACTGATTAATTTTTATTAAATTTTCACAGTTGCAAATACACCAATATATTACCCTCAGGTACATTTTTGTGATCTTAAGATTTGAATTCAGGGCCCAGGGCAGGTTGGCAAGTGCTCTACCTCTTAGTTATATCCCTGTTTAATATTATGAATATGACTCTAAATTCTATTGATATATTTAAAAATATGCAACAAATGTATGCTTTAAAATATTGTAAATATTTATGTGATGCATGTAAGTGTATTTGTGTTTATGTAGATAAAATTCTATGAATAGCAGAAAATAAAACCACTTAAACACTTTTCTCTCATGAATATCATCCAAAATAATAAATAATAATAATTTGACTTCTATTTTAATGGACTTTTTATTATCTTTAAGTAGTTGTACAGAGAGGTTTTAATTCAACATGTTAACCTTTAAATTATAGTGTAAAATCTAGAACCATATTTCCATGTTCATGCATTTTTGTTCTTTATATACTTAATTTGCTGTAAACTCAAAACTGAATTTATTTTACAATATCAATTATCTAATATTTATTATTTAACTATATTATCTGCTGAAAAACATGTTGAGTAGCATTATTCTTGTGTGTGTGTGTCTGTGTGTATGTCTGTGTGTGTGTATCTGTGCCAGTTCTGGGGCTTAAGCTAAGGGCCACGGTCCTTGAGTTTTTACTCAAGGCTATCACTCTACCACTTGAATCACAAATCCACTTTTGACATTTTTGGTGACTAATTAATTAGTGAAACGAATCTCACAAACTTTCCTACTAAGGCTAACTTCAATCTGGGATCCTGAGATATCAGCCTCATGAGTTGTTAAGGCAACAGGTATGAGTCAACAGTGCCCAGCTTTGAATAACATTATTCTTAATGTCAGCATATTCACAGTGCACTTTTCAATCAATCATTCTTAATTTGGAAACTATAGAAAAGACTTTCCAAAACAAGACATTTGTAAAAATTCTATACCTTTTCAAAAAGCATGAAAACAACTAAAATACATGCAATGTACACAGAAAATTTTATTTTGACATATGATTTGTATTTTTAGAAAAGGAAATAACATGCATTATTTTCTTCAGAGAATAAAGATTCCTTTTCATTAGACCTACAGGAGGTAGATGTTCTGCAGAAAGCAGTTGATCTGTACTCACTGCTGTACTGCCCTGAGCACCCAGGAACAGCAGATCTTGTGATAATTCAGCATAATTACAATAGCTGCTTCCAGCTAATACATGCTGCACCACCAGCTCATCAGGCGCCCACATATCAAAACCATTCAGTCAGATCATTTGTACATTTCTCTGTGTAGAAAGGGGAAAATAAATCACTCCACATCAAATGTTACCCAAAATGACACCAACTGTGTTGTGCTGAGGGCTTTAAATTCAGTCCTTTATTGTTTAACTCAAGAGTAATCTTAAAATTTAAGTCTTCTTGACTGGGTTTGTTCTATAAACATGTTTAGTTCACTTAATCTAACACTTTTTCAAACCCAATTATAGAACTATTATCAAATAAAGAGCTATTTGAGACCAAAGCTTTAAGCAGGGTTGTCTTTGCTTTTTGTTTTGTTTTGTTTTTTGCATTACCCCAACACATGAACACAAACACAAACAGATTAACCCATTTCAGACTGAAATTTATAAATAAATGAAGCTGCCCATGCCAACATCCATCCTGTGTGATTGACCACACATATTATATTTATTACTAATGAAATAGAGAAATAGGACATCTATAAATATTTTCAGAATTATGATGGCAATTTAGTATAATGGTTCATACCTCTAATCTAAGATACTTGGGAAATAGAGATTGAGAGACATGGTTCAAATCCAATCAGGACATGCATCTCAACAAACAAGCCAGGATGGTGTACTTCTGTAATCTCAGCTACACAAAGGGAGTTTGAAGTAGGATCATTGCAGTCTAAACATCAAAATGCAAGACCCTATCAGAAAAAAATAACTAAAAATAAGCAAACCAATCAATCAATCCATCAGTATGAAAGGACTGAGAATCTGGCTCAAAAGGTGGGAGTAATGAGGCCCTGAGCTCCAGAATCCCATTTCTACCCATAAATAATGAGTTCATGGAAGTGACAGAGGGAGAAGAAAGGCTGAAAGTCAGAAGAAAAGTAAGACCAGGCATTGAGGAGTGTATTACTGCTACAGCTCTTTCTGTTCTGCCTCCAGTGAGCCTAACACTTGACACTTCAGAGACTCATCAATCATCTGTGAAAACAGCAGTTGTCCTGTGATATTTACCAATCCCTAGTTTCTCCATCTCCCTCAAATATTTGCATTTTGCCCTCACTTTTACATTCCTTGTAGGTTTGCTGCAAGCCAGTGCTCAGAATCTGTTTTCCTGGCAGGACACACTTGATTTCCTTTAATTATGCTGCTCATTTTTAGCAAATCCATGCAGGTTGGCAGGTCAGGTTTCAGCAGCTAATGAGACAAGCTGACTGCTCATGAGTTATTTTGTAGGTGTGACAAAGTCATGTGTTATGGAACATGAATACATTAAGTCAAGGTACATTTTTATAAAAGCTTCTCTCCAGAGGACACAGAAGATCAAGTCCTGAATACCTAGAATGAAAATGATGTCATACACATCATCCTTTAGGTAGTCACAAAAAAACAAACTCAAGTGACAGGCCAGAAATCAAGCAATTTTAGCTAGGTAGGTAGTGACAACTCACTCCTATAATCCTAGCTACTTGTGGTTAAGAGGATAACAAATTGAAGCCAACCTTGCCAGAGAAGTTAGTGCAATGATTCCTTTTCATAAACCAGTAGTAGGAAATGCTGACACATCATTCAGTCTACATGGGAAGCTGAGATCAGGAGGATCACATTTCTAGCCTATACAGCGGGGAAAAAAGTCTTTATTGGTATGTTTGTCATTTTAGCTACAATTAGAAGCAATTCATAAGCAGAATGTGTCAAGGAAAGAATAAAAGGCACTGTCTCAAAGATAACCAGTACAAAAATGGCTGGGATTATGTAGTTCAGCATCATAGTACCTACCTAGTAGATATAAAGCCCTGAGTACTAAACCCCAGTCCTTCCAAACAACCACATAACAATAGAAAATGAGGTTAAATAATTCTCTAGTGTGTATAGTATACATATATTTGATATGTGGGTAGAGATTAAGAACAATGAATTCTCACTTTACCAAGAAAATAATCTTGTATTCGGATATATTAATCAACATGCTAATCCATTCCTTTCATTCGTATTTGGCAAAATTTCAATTTGCCTATTCTATTCTGAAAGTTGATCTAGCAGACAACTGAGTTTTCACAGTTACATGTAAGTTTCAAAAGATGAAGTATGGCAGAACATTAGTGAATGTGGATGAACTACTGACTGCGGATGATAAAGGAAAGAGTCAGAAGAGGTTGCAGTGTGCTGCCTGGAACAGAGGATGACAGACCAGAGAATGTTTCACCCATCAAATTATCTAAATTGCAATTGGCCAAGTATGGCAGAAGAACTTAGAATCATTTCAAATTGAAATTGTAGTGGAAGAAATAACTGAAAAGCAGTATCTTTGGACAGAATACTAATTTTCACTGTCATTCTGCATGGGGGAAAAAGTAGAAACATAATCCACATTAACTTCACCACACAGGGATAAGAGCTCTCTCCAGATGTGGGTGCTTCTCTTTTGTATGCTTTTCTTTTTCTTTTCCTTTCTTTTTTGTTGCTTATAGGGCCTGAACTCTGAACTCTGGACCTGGGCTGTCAGCTCAGCTCTTCAGCTCAAGGCTAGGGCTCTACCACTTGAGCCACAGCACCACTTCTGGCTTTTTCTGCTTCTGTGGTGCTGAGGAATCAAATGCAGGGCCTCATGCATACAAGGCAAGCATTCTACCACCGAACCACATTCCAGTCCCTTTCCTATGCTTTTTGGAGATCCTTGTATTTAGACTGACTCTTCCTTATGAAATCATGAATTGAAAATGCAATTTAATGTGCAGAATATAGACATAAAAGTAATAATATGGCCTGATTATGAGTAGGATTGTGGTGAATAGCAAAAGGAGGATAGAGGGATAGGAAGGTGGTTTGAGTGGACAACATGTCCAAGCGCCAGACAGACACAAATATACATGTATGTATGTATGTGTGTATGCTGCATGCATGCATGCATGCATGCATGCATGTATGTATGTATGTAGTGTACATGCATGTATATATGCACTTGTAAAAAGAAAATAACAAATCCCATACAAAACTGTTAAAGTGAAGGGAATAAAAGGATAAAAAGAGTCATCTTGAGTGAGTGAAAATGGACTAATGTACATCATATGCATAAGGGGATATATATGAAACACATACTATCAGTTAAAACTAAGAGCAATGTAAAATAACAGAAATTTATAAATTTCAGAGAATAATTCTATCTTAAATAGAATTACAAGAAGGTTACAATAGGATTACAATAAGATAATTTAAGCAAATGTCTAAGTGAATGTAATAAAACTATAATTTATTAAAAAATCTTTTAAAATGGACTGTTTTGTTCTTTTTCTTGTTTGAGCAATACCAACAAAATACTTCCAATAGTAGAGTTAGAAGAAATGAGGGTGAATAATGAAAGAAATGACAATCTTAAGAAAGATTGAACTCACAAACTATAGTATAGAACTTAAAATCCTTTGTATAATTACATAATTATAATAAAATAATAAATAATTGAACAAATAATCTTTCTGCATGTCTTAAGTATTGACAGAGGAATTATTAAGTTGTAGAAAGAAATAGATTTAGATGCAATAGTTATCACATATACTGAAGAGTCAATATCTCTTTCTTTTAGTTCAATCCACAAGATTTACAGACATTTTATCATAACTGCATTTTCCTTATACCTAATGAAATTCAGCTGCTTTTCTTGTATCTCTTGCTATTGTGTCTTTAGTCTCTCTGAAATTTTTGTTAAATTATTTCACTTATTTCTCTTGATTTGTTTTCCTTTTTATCAGTGTATATGAGGTTTTCATGGTATTTTTAAACTATGGTTTTTGTTCATTGTATATAGGTAAGTATTTTCTCTAATTTACTTTGTACTTTGCTTTCATTTTTAGCCTTTTTATAATAACCATAATTTCCTTTTTTAAAAAATACAATTACTTTTCTTTATGCCTGGTATTTTACAATAGCTCTTACTAGTTCTAATATATTACTCTTATTTTATCTTCCAAACATGGGTTTATACTATCTTTTGTAATTAGATATGCAGTATGTCTTTGTTTAATATTTTTATATTTTATAATCAGTAATTAAAATAGTATTTTGACATATATATACATATATATATACATACAATAGATCTAGTATTATTATTTAAAGACTCCCTATTTCCATTATTGTACTGAAGAAGGAAAAATGTCCCCTGGCAAATCTCTCTGTTGTGGCTTAGTCTCTGTAAAGGAAGTCTGGATTACCAATACATTTCTTTATCATTTTAATAAATTAAAATAAATGTATCTATTTTTATATTTAGAGTGGGACAGGGAGAGATGGAGATGAGATATAAATTTATAAGTAGATGATAGATAGGTAGATAGATAGATAGACAGATAAATAGATAGATAGATAGATAGATAGATAGATAGACAGATAGATAAGTGATGGAGGGGTAGATGGATTTGGATGCAGACACAGTTACAGATGTAGAGGAGAGATAGGTATGCCTTTGTTTGATTGTTATCTATTCCTTTTTTTGTTCCAATGACATGTTAGTATATATGTGTGTGTGTATTTACGCAAAATACTATTTTTTGTCAAAATACTACTTATTTATGAATAAACTTGTTGTACATATAACATGTGATTAGAAATGTTAGTCTGAGTTGGTGAAATTTGAATAATGTTTCTTTACCTGTACATTTGAAATTCATGTATTGCATATAATAAGCATTATTCTATGAACTCTGCGTATACAAGTACACTGAAGTAGAAAGCCTTGGGAGTATATGTAAAATGTTTAGTTACAAAATTACAAGTGAAAACTGTGGAACATGCCACTGAGTTGAATGCAAAGATAATCTTGGAATGTATATTCTTCTTTCTTCTGAAATGCAGGAGTAAAAGGATAGAAAGCAGTGCCTATTCAAGTGATTGTCCTTGAGCTGGCTAGGAAATAGAACTGTCATTTGTTGCACCACAAAAGTGTATTTACAAAAGTATAAAGAAAGGAAAGTTATTTTAGCAAGAGTGATTTGAAATTAGCTGTTACCTCTTGAGCCATCTAGATAAAATAGATCCTGAAGGTTTTGTCAAAAAAAGAAACAAACAGGTGGACCCATTGCAACAATGAGATGTACAAATTGTTATGTCGAAAACGAACTTTACAACCTTGGTTCTGAGGTGGGGGCTTGGGTGGGGGGCGGGGGGAGAATGGGATGGGAAGGGGAAACAAAGGAGGAGGCTACAATGCTTGATAAGAAATATACTCATTATCTTGCCCATGTAATTGTAACCCCTCTGTACAGTATTTTCACAATAAAAAAGAAAGAAAGAAAGAAGGAAAGAAAGAAAGAAAGAAGAAAGGAAGGAAGGAAGGAAGGAAGGAAGGAAGGAAGGGAGGGAGGGAGGAAGGAGAGAAAGAAAGAAAGATAGAAAGAAAGGGAAAGAAAGAAAGAAAGAAAGAAAGAAAGAGAGGGAAAAAGAGAGGAAAGGAGGAAGGAAGAGAGGAAGGGAGGAAGGAAGGAAGGAAAAAGAAAGGAAAGAAGGAAAGAAAAAGAAAAACAGTGAAACTTAATAGCTACTGTTCAATTTTCTAGACACTATTGTATTATTTTATAATCAATAGACTAAGGTTAGAATAAATATTAATAAAACAATAGAAAAAATTTGCTATTTATTACTTATATAGGTTTCCCATGAAAATCAAGACCTTTATCAATTAGAGAAAATAATAATTTCTAATCCTGAAAAAATGCACATTAAATCATAAAGACTACAAAATTATGTCCAACTTCACCAGTCTACCTTTTCCACCACAATTTAATAATCCTGAGATTGTATTCCCTCACCACAAATGTAAGATGCCAAATATAAAAAAATAAATAATATGTTGAAAATGAACTTTACAACTTCAGTGGAGGGGAGGTAGGAGGTGGGTAGGGAAGGGATGGTAGGGCAAAAACAAAGGAGGTGGTAACAATGTTCAAGAGGAAATGTACCCCTTGCCTTACTCACGTAACTGTAACCACACTGTACAGTATTTTTACAATTAAAAATATATACAAAAATATGAATAAAATATATTCTACCAAAAAAAGAAATGTACTCATTATCTTGCCCATGTAATTGTAACCCCTCTGTACAGTATTTTCACAATAAAAAAAGAAACAAACAAAACATGACCATGCCTTTATTTGTACTAATATTTGTATTACATTTAAAGTGAAGATCTTAGCTAACAGTTATATCATGTAAGCTTTTGTAAGTAGAATGGTTTTTGAGATGCTTGTGGATCTTAAATTATTTGGTGAATGCATGTTGCTTGATTCAAAGAATGCATCAATAATACAGAAAATACTATAATGTCTAGATATTAGAGAGTATTTTAATCATTATATGAATAAAGTAATATTTCAATTTAAATCTTGAATTATACATAGTTACATTTCTCAGTATTGAATGTGTCCTTGGACAGAAAATCTTTACAGTGATATCCCTTTGAAGCCTTAATCCCTCAGCTAACTTTGCACAATATAAACACATTCCTTTTCAATATTTGAATGCATTTATTAGCTCTAAGCAGTGGCACAAAGGAGTTCATCAAACCAGTTTATGAAAACAGTGCATCTTGATACTGTTACCCCTTTAAACGTTTCCACCCACCCCTTCCAACCCACCTTTTCCCTTGCTTATCTTAGTTTTAGGGTATGTATTGATTATTTTTGCCACTTAACAAAGCGATTTATATGTACAATGCATCTTGATTTGTACCATCACTTCAATATCTTCAACCCCCTTTGGCCCATCTCTTCCCTTATATTTCTCAATTCTGTATATATATGCATACATACATTCTTGCTTGCATCCTCTCCCTTCCCCCTTCTTTCTTCTATCCCTCTCTCCTTGTCGTCACTGTCCCTTGTTGCAAATACACATTTCCTGGTACTTACTCCATTGGGCATTGACTTAGTCATTGTAATGAAAACAGCTTAGTAATGACATAAGAATAAATGAAACAGAGGACCCAGAAATGAATGCACAAACACATACCCATCTAATATTTGATAATGGAGCCAAAAATACAAATGGTATTGTCTTCATCAAACTGGATTTCATAAGCAGAAAACTGAAACTAGATCCTTATATATCACTATGCAACAGAATCAATTCAAAATAGATCAAAGATATCAATGTAAGGCAGAAACCATGAAAATATTACAGGAAGTTTTAGGGGAAACACTAGAGCTTCTAAGCATTGGTCCAAACTTGCATGTAAGGATCCAGAATCATAACAAATCATAGGGAGACTGTATAAATGGGATTGCATCAGTTTAAAGTTTCTGCATGACAGAACATAGATAAAAAAATCAAATAGCCAAAAAATAGGAGGTTTTTTACAAGCTATACATCACACAAGGGTCTAATATTCAAAATATACTTAGAGTTCAAAACACTAAACTCCCCCAAAATAAACTCTCAATGAAACAACTCAATTAATAAATGGGCTTCTCAAAAGAAGTAAAAATGACCAATAGACGTATGAAGAAATATTCATAAAAATACAAATAGCCATAAAAATGCAAATCTAAACAACACTGAGATTGCAACTCACCCTAGAATGTCATATTATCAAGAAAATTAACAATTACAAATGCTGGAATAGATGTGATCAAAAGGGAACTCTATTAAATACATTGTGGTGGTTATGTAAGCATGTTCAAACCACTCTGGGAAGAAGTATGGAGTTCCTCAAAAAAACTAAACATACACCTTCATTATGATCCAGAAATTCAACTCCTGGACATTTTTCCAAGAGACCAAAACAAGGCCACACTAAAGCTACCAGCACAACCATGTTCACTACAACATTGATCAAGATGCATTTCATTCAACAAACTTTGTTTAATGTCAACTCCTTTGCACAACTATTTAAAGATAATAATAAAAATGATATTAGTAATAGTAAAACCTGTTTGAGGTATATTCCAAGTTGAAAATTCTAAACAAGGTGGTCAAAAAACCAGAATGTTTCAAGAAAATCAAAGTGATTGTGTAAACATGGAAAATAGAAAAGAGTGTGGCAGAGGAAAAATGTCACACATGCAAATATTGGCAAGAAATTGATGATCCTCAAGACTGAGTGTGAACCACAGCCCTTGTCAAGATATGGGACACTAGTGGTTTATAGCTGGAAAATATTCAAAGCAGACAATGGGAAGACTTGGGATATAAATGAGGAGAAATGAATGTTGAGGATCTGGAGGTAATAAGAGAGAAAATTATTAAAGACATTGTTAGTGGGAGAAAAATAGGCTAAAAACAGATGACTACTAGGTTGAAAGTATTGAACACCTATGGTATTCATTGTATGTTTATAACAACATAATCCTTTCACAAGAAAAAGGTAAACTCATTTTGGTAACAAAGACCATGGAATTTTGAAATGGTAGAGGATGAAGAAGAGGGGTTGAAACATGAGAGTTCTCTAACTGCTTCTTTAGAATATGTTAGGGAGCTGGGAAGATGGCTCAGTGGTAGAGTGCTTGCCTTGCATGCATGAGGCCCTGGGTTCGATTCCTCAGCACCACATAAGCAAAAAATGCTGGAAGTGGTGCTGTGGCTCAAGTGGTAGAGCACTAGCATTGAGCTGAAGATCTGAGGGACAGTGCCCAGGCCCAGAGTTCAGGCACCATGACTGGCAAAAAAAAAAAAAAAAGAATGTGTTAGGGTGTTAGGGTTTGAATTTAGCATTTCATTTATTCTGAAATATATTTATTTCAATTAAATGGTGTACATATCAAATTTTATACTTTTTAAAATATTTTTCTAACATGAATTATAAAGGAATGTGTTTGAACTGATTTGTCATACCTTTCCCCATATCTATCTACCTATCTGTCTATCTATCTAACACATATTTCATGTATACTAAAACTGATTATCTAGTTCTGAGCTGTAAGGAAATAATTACAAAATTTTGATAATATTTAGTTCCTATTATACACTCTTCTTTTAAAAAGTCTTTGTTCTAGGAAGCATTTATATTCCCATATCAATTTTGTAGTCCTACACAAAAGATTGTAATTTTATTGAACTTTCACATAAATGAAGATAAATTTGACATTTTTACAGTATCAAGTTTTCCCATTCATACACTTGATCTATTTCTCCATTTAATCACATTATCAGAATGGCCTACACTACTTTATGGCACCAAATGAACATAATTATAGCACATCAAGAAGCTGGTGACCAGGTAGTGAAAAGTCTATAAATCATGTCAGAAGGACAAATGAATATGTTTAGTCTGAAAAATAGCATTACTAGAGTAGCATTGCAAATATTTGAAGAATATTTTTAATTGAAGAAAGGATTAAGTTTTTCTTGATTGCAGAAGGCAAGGAGGAAGAAACAGTTCTGGAGAAACAATATTTTAAAAAATACAATTATTGAACTTAAAGCATCATAACTTGAGAAGTTGTTAGTTAAAAGAAGAAATATTAATTTAAAAAATGATATACACACAAACACAAAAACAACCATTCACACCATTCATCTTTAGTAAGATAAGAAATTAACAAAACAATATTTTTCAAAATTAAAATACTCAAAAATATGGAAATAGGTGAAACTATCAATATAATAAACTATCAGGATAATAAATCTATCAATATAACAAAGGTCATAAATGAGAGATTTATAAGCATGTAACAAGTAATATTGATGATTGAAAACATTTTTCTTTTTTTTTGTGTCCTGTCATGGGGCCTGAACTCTGGGCTTGGGCACTGTCCCTCAGCTCTTCAGTTCAAGGCTAGCACTCTACCACTTGAGCCACAGTGCCACCGTCCGCCTTTTTTCTTTTTGCTTATGTGGTGCTAAGGAATCGAACCCAGGGCCTCAGGCATGCAAGGCAAGCACTCTACCACTGAGCCACCTTGCCAGCCCCTGAAAACATTTTTCATAAAGCCCAAACAAAAGAAAGAGGCCTGCTTTTGCAATTTCTACTCTACATAGGACTATAAGTCTTGACAAGACAATGAGGCAACAAAAAATAAACAATGATCATGTATAGTAGAAAAGTGGAAGCACAAAATGTTTTTGAAGATGATTTAACCTGTAATTGATCATCAGAGTTGCATGATAGCAAGGCAAACAATGCTCAATACAAAATGCACTTATTACCTTGCTCATGTAGCTTTAACCCTTCTGTACAGTATTTTTACAATAAAAACATACCAAAAAAAGAAATTAAAGAACAAATGAAAAAAAGAAAAAAATTATCTTCTTCCTGTGTTCTAACAATGAATAATCCTGAAAGAAATTGGTAAAAAATGTTGCTTATAAAGACATCAAAATGTAAGAAATATTTAATAATATACATAATCAAAAAGGATAAAAACTAAATACTATTAAACACCATTAAATACTTAAAGAAAATGTAAATAAATGGAGAAGTATTCTGTGATCATAAATTGGAATATTTACTACTGTTTTGGTATTGAAGATATTCAAAGTGATATGCTGATTTTCTTATGTAAAAAATCTTGTACTATATTAAATTTCCAAAGTAGCAACATAAAAATTAGAAATTCCAAGCATGATTTCATAACTTAGAGCAATGCCACAGTAAGGAAACTAGTGTGGAAATAAAATGAAGATAGAAACACAGAACCATAAGGAAGAAAATAGAACCCATAAGTAAATTTAGAAATAAACACTGTCAAAGATAGACAAATGATTTTCAGAAAGGTTGTAATGAATATTCAAGTCTATAATGATATTCCTTTCAACAAAAGTACTAGCAAATGATGATAGCCACATTCAAAAGTTTGGTTCACTACCTTACATGACAGTGGCATATAAACTAAATGTAAGACTTGAACTAATCCTGAGCATTTATATTAAATGAAATTAGTCTCAGAGACTAGATATGTCATGAAAATATCTAGTCAAAGTCATAGAATCAAAAAATAAATTGCTGATTATAGAAATCTATCTACCCTTACTGAAGGCAGTTAAATTGATTGAATTGAACATACATATACATATACAATATTATATATAATATTCAATGAGGGAAACAAAGCATACATGTTAACTAAACCAAGGACATATTTAGACATTTAGTAGCTAGCATATTTTGCTACTAGTACTATTTTATCTATGGAAGCTGTTACAGATGTGAGAGTCTTTCATTTGAGGCTCAGTTTAAACTCAGTGGAAATATCAAGTTTAATTTTAACTTTTCCTGGATTATAAAATAAACAAAATGTTTGCCTCTTACTTTTTAAAATTTTATTTTATTATAAAGATGCTGGTACATTTCTCATTGAACATTGTTACCCACTCCATGTTTGTCCTCCACTATCCCCTTCCCTCCCCCATGAAGTTATAAAGTTCATTTCGGCCATAGTGTCCTGTGAGTATCATTGTCACAATGGGTTATCCTTCGTACTTCTTTCAGCATTTTGTTATTTCCCTTCCCTTCCTGCAATCAGATAAATGCATATACAAGATGGAGGGTAACAGAATCAAAGACGGAGATTGCCAGGGATGAACCAATGGAAAAAGAAAAAATGAAATAAAATTAGAAGAAAGAACTAGATGTGGTTCACAACTGAAAAAAAAATCTGTTGTGTTCATGTCTTGGAGTTCATTTCAATTATTATCATTTTGTATGGTCATATGTACCTAGGTCTTGAGCTATTACGATCCTCTTTCAGAACTAATGTAGGCATACAGTAATTATTACAAATGAGGGAAACCATAGAGCCTATGTTTCTTTGGGTCTGGCTTACTTCACTTAACATGACTTTTTCCAAGTCTTTCCATTTCCTTATGAAAAGGGCAATGCCATTCTTTCTGATAGAAGTATAAAATTCCATTATGTAAATATACCACAGTTTCTTGATCCATTCATCTACTGAGGGGGTATCTGGGATGGTTCCATATCTTAGCTTGGTAGATATGCTGCAATGGACCTAGTTATGCTGGTAGTTTTTTTTTTTGTTTTGTTTTTTGTTTGTTTGTTTTTGTCGGTCATGAGGCTTGAACTCTGGGTTTGGGCACTGTCCCTTAGCTCTTTAGCTCAAGGCTAGTGCTCTACCACTTCAGCCACAGCACCACTTCCGGTTTTCTGAGTGGTTTAATGGAGATAAGAGTCTCAAGGACTTTTCCTGCCGGGGCTGGCTTTGAACCATGATCCTCAGATCTCAGCCTCCTGAGTAGCTAGAATTACAAGTGTGAGTCACTGGCGCCTGGCCTTGCTGGTAGCTTTAATGTGGCCTAGTTTGAGATCAATTGGATAAATGCCCAGGAGTGGGATTGTTGGATCACAGGGGAGCTCTATGTTTAGTCTTTTGAGGAACTTCCATACTGCCTTCCAGAGTGGTTGAACCAGCTTACATTCCCACCAACAGTGCAGTAGTGTTCCCTTTCAGCCACATCCCCACCAGCATGTTTTGTTTTCTTGATAATGATCATTCTAACTGGGGTGAGGTAGAATCTCAATGTGGTTTTGATTTCTATTTCTTTTATGGCCAGCTACCCTGAGCATTTCTTTATGTGGTGATTGGCCATTCTTATTTTCTCACCAAAGTCTCTTTTTAATTCTTTAGCCCACTTATTAATAGGGTGGTTGTCTCTCTGGGGCTTTATTATTGGGGGGTTAATTTTTTTTATATGAGGCCCTTGTCTGTTGTATAGCTAGTGAACATCCTCTCCCAGTCTGTGGACTTTCTATTTATCTTGCTAGCTATGTTCTTTGTCATGCAGAAGCTTTGCAGTTTAATGTGATCCCATTTATTCAGTCTTTCTTTGATTTGTTGTGTTTCTGGATCTTTATTTAGGAAGTTTTGATCTGTGCCAATGAACTCTAGCACATTCCTTATCTCTTTCTGTAATATTTTCAGGGTCTCTGATTTTACCTCAAGGCCTTTGATCCATTTGGAGTTGATTTTGGTGCAGGGTGTTATATAAGGATATAAGTTCAATTTTCTACATGTATGCAGCTAGTTCTGCCAGCACCATTTGTTGAAGAGACTGTCTTTCTTTCATTTGATAATTTTGGCTCCGTTATTGAAGATAAGGCCATTTATCTGTGGGATCATGTCTGGGTCTTCAGTTCTATTCCACTGGTCCTCATGCCTGCGCATGTGCCAGTACCAAGCTGTTTTTATAACTACAGCTTTATAATAGAGTTTGAAATTTGATATTGATATTCCTCCAGCACTGTTCTCTCTACTAAGGATTGTTTTTGCTATCCTGGGTCTTTTCTTGTTCCATATGAACTTTTGGATTGCTTCTTCTGTTTCATTAAAGAATGTTGTTGGGATATTAATAGGTATTACACTGAATTCGTAGATAGCTTTGGGCAGGACTGCCATTTTCCTCATGCTAATTCTACCAATACAGGAAGTTTTTCCACTTCTTTAAATATGATTTAATTTCCCATTTTAAGTTTTTAAACTTTTCATTTTAAACTTTTCATAGAGGTCCTTGACCTCTTTGGTTAAGTTTATTCCTAGGTATTTTATTTTTTAGAGGCTATTATTAAAGGAGTTGCTTTAAAAAATTCAGCCTCGCTCTTATTCTTGGCATACAGAAAACTATTGATTTTTGTGGGTTAATTTTATACCCTGCTACTTTACCAAAGTTTTGGATCAGCTCACGTAATTTGGGAGAGAAGTCTATGGAGTTCATTAAGTACAGGATAATATCGTCTGCAAAGAGTGAGAGTTTTACTTCTTTCCCTATTTGGATCCCTTTAATGTCTGTCACTTGCCTTATTGCTCTGGCTAGGAATTCAAATACAAAATTGAAGAGGATTGGAGAGATCTGACATCCTTGTCTTGTTCCTGATTTTAGAGAAAATGCTTTTAACTTTTCATCATTAAGTATAATGCTGGCTGTATAAGTATAATAAAGGCTGTCATACACAGCCTTTATTATATTGAGGAATGTTCCATGGATTCCTAGTTTCTCCAGAGCTTCATCATCAAAGGGGTGTTGGATCTTATCAAATGCTCTTTTTGCATTTATTGAAATGATCATATGGTTCTTGTCCCTGCTCTTTTTGATATATTGAATTACATTAATTGTGTATATTGAACCAGTTTTGTGTCCCTGGAATGAATCTTGTTCAGTCATACTATGTGACTTTTTTGATTAGATATTGAAGTAGATTAGCCAGAATTTTATTGAGGAATTTTTATCAATGTTCATTAAAGAGATGGGTCTATGGTTCTTTGATGGGTCTCTAACAGGTTTTGGGATGAGGGTTATGCTGGCCTTGTAGAATGAATTTCATAATGATTTTTTGCTTTCAATTTCATTGAAGATTTTGAGGAGCATTGGCGTGAGTTCTCCTTTGAAAGCTTTACAGAATTAGGTGGTGAATCCATCTGGTCCTAGGCTGTTCTTGGATGGGAGATTTGTTTTATTGCCATATCTAATTCAATACTTGGTTGGTTTATATCTTTTTGGTTATATCAATATTTGCTAGAAATTTGTCTATTTCTTCCATATTGTCAAATTTGCTAGCATAGAGGTTAGAAAAGTATTCAGTTATAATGTTCTGAATCTTGCTGGGTTTTGGTTGTGATGTTCCTATTCTCATTTCTGACTTTATTTGAATGGGTTCTCTCTCTCTCTCTCTCTCTCTCTCTCTCTCTCTCTCTCTGCGCTTTGATCACTTTAGGGTTCTGTCAATTTTGTTAATTTTTTCAAAGAACCAACTCTTTGTTATTTTGTATCCTTACTATATATAGGCTTTTTGTTTTTTGTTTATTTTTTGTTTTGGGGTTTTTTTGTTTTTTGTTTTTGTCTTTAATTCATTTAATTCTGTTTTAATTTTGATTATTTTTTCCATCTACTGGATTGGGGTTTGGCTTGTTGCTCTCCTTCAAGGAGCTGCAGATGCATCATTAGATTGTTGGTTTGAGATTTCTCCAATTTGTTGATGTAGGGGCTGAGAACTATAAATTTTCCTCTGAATACTGGCTTTTCTGTATCCCAGAGGAGCTGGTATTTTGTATGCTCATTTTTATTCGATATCATGATCATTAAACTTTCCTTTCTAATCTCTTCCATAAGTCACTGGTGATTCAACAATATGCTGTTCAGTCTCCATGTGTTACAGAATTTTCTTTGATAGCTTCAGGCATTGATCTCTAATCTTATTCTATTGTGGTCTGAGAGGATGTAAGACATAATTTCAGTTAGTTTACATAGATTTGCTTTGTGACCTAAAATGTGGCCTATTTTGGAGAATATTCCATGTGCTGCTGAGAAGAACATGTCTCCTGGTGCTGCTGGGTGAAATATTCTGTAGAAGTTTGTTAAGTCTAGTTGGTCTATGCAGTTGTTTAGATCTGAGGTTTCCCTGTTGAGTTTTTGCCAAGTTTATCTATCCAGCAGGGAAAGTAGTGTGTGAAAGTCACCAACAATCAATGTCTTTGGATCTATGTGTGATTTTAGGGAAAGTAGTGTTTCTTGGATAAATTTGGATGCTCCAGTATTTGGTGAATAATTTAGAATTGTTATATCTTCCTGTAGGAGAGATCCTTCTATCAGTATGTAGTGTCCTACTTCATCTCTTGTCCCTAATTTTAATTTGAAGTCTGTGTTATCTGATATTAAGATTGCTATTTCAGCAATTCAGATATTAAGATTGCTATTTCAGCATATTTGTGGGGGACATTTGCTTAGTAAATTTTATTCCGGCCTTTGACTATCAGGATATGTTTTGTGGAGAAGGTGCACCTCTTGAAGACAGCAGATAGAAAGATCCTGCTTTTTGACCCAGATAGACTTCCTGTCATTTAATTGGACAGTTAAGTCTATTAATATTGAGAGTTAGGGTTGAGAGGTGTTTGGTAGTTCCTGCCATGTTATCCACTTTCTTAGAGGCTCTGCTCCAAGGTACTACCTATGTTTAGCTGATTCTTTGTTTGGGGGCTGTTACTCTGCCTTCATCATGTTCTTGTTCGTTTTCTATGTGTAGAACATCTTTAAGTATTTTTTGTAGTGTTGGTTTGGTGGACATATATTGTTTCAATTGTTCTTTCTTGTGGAAGGTTTTTATTTGCTCCCTCAGTTAAGAAGAAGAGTTTAGCTGGTTACACTATTCTTCATTGATAATTGTCTTTAGGCTCTTCTTGCTTTCATGGTGTCTACTGAGAAATCTGTAATGATTCTGATTGGTTTTCCTTTATAGGTGATTAATCTTTTCTGCCTGACCACTTTAAGGATCTTTCCTTGGTCTCTATTGATCTTGTGTGAATTACAATGTGGTGATGAGATGTCCTGTTCTGGTCTGGACTATTTGGGGTTCTAAAGGCTTTTGTATATTTTTGCAAGTTCTTCTATCTTTTGGCAAGTTTTGTAAGTTCTCTGCTAAGATTCTGTTAAATAATTTCATAGGCCTTTCACTTCTGTCTGTAGGCCCTCCTCTATACACATTAGCCTTAAATTAGGCCTTCTGATGATGTCTTCTAAATGAGGAATAGATCTATCATATTTCTTGGGTTTCTCTTGAATACTTGTCTGTTCTTTCTCTATAATGTCTTGGCTGTCTTCAATCCCAGAGTTTCGGTCTTCTGCATGGTCCCACCTACTATCAAGGTTTTCTACTTTGATTTTTATTTTCCTTCCTTCTACTTGGTCAGTTGTAATGGCTTCAATTTATTTGTTGAGCTTTGTTTTAGATCTTGTATGGACTTCTTTGCCTCCTTGATTTGATTTTCTGTGTTCACTCTCATATCCCTTAGTTGAGTGGCTATACTTTCACTGGACTCAATTTCCTTTTGTTGGAATTCATTCAGCTGGTTGTGGATTCCATGAATTCCTTTATTAATCTTTGGTTAGCCTCATCATGCTCAATCATAGCCTCATGTTGGCTTTCAATTTTTTTCATTCAGCATGTTTACCACTAGTGATTGTAAAGCATTTTGAGAGGTATCCTTTGGATGTTTTATTAACTTATCTGTTAGGTAGGAGTTGTGATTCCTTGACTTGTCATTTTCCTTATGTTTCTGTGGCTTGTTTTGCCCATTTGGGAATGAAAGCAAATTCAATTCCTCACTAGAACACAAGCACCAACCAAGAGCCCCGTGGTTGCACATATTTTGGAGATTTACAATCAACTATGTGTGTTTTCATTCTATCTCATCTTTTTAGGGAGTGAGTATATATCCAAATACACACCAGAACACAAATCTAAGACAAGCACTTCCCCAGAGGCCTGTAGTAGCACACACTTTGGGGTTTACAATCAACAATGGGTGTTTGCACATGATTGCACCCTTTTGGGGAGTGAGGGTATATCAATTACACATCAAACCACAATTCTAAGACAAGCCCTAACACAGAGCCTTGTAGTTACACAGACTTTGGAAGTTCACACTCAAAATAGGTATTTTTCACTCTATTTCTCCATTGTGGAATTGAAAGTATCTCCAATTCCACACCATAAAATAATTTTATGGCAACCTGAACCCAGGGCCCTGTATTTGCATAGACTTGAGAGTTTCTCACTCAAAGATATGTGTTTTCACTATATCTCTCCTTTTTTTAAGATAAAAGTATATCAAATCCCTCCCCAGAACACAATTTAAAGATAAGCACCAGCTCAGAGCCCTGTAATTCTACAGTCTTTGTGGTTCACAATTCAAATAGGTATTTTACACTATCTCTCCTCTATAGGATATGTAAGTAGGCCCAATACCACCACTAAGCACAGTTTGAAGACAAAATCCACACCTGGGCCATGTCCTTGCACTGATTTTAGAAGTTTCCAATCATAGATAGGCATTCCCTTATTTATCTCTGCTTGTTTTTGTCAGGGATGAGTATTGTGTTTCAGAAGTAGGGATTATAAACAATTGCAATCAATGAGTACATATGCTATGAGGTTTAAAATGGTTTGGGCCGAGGGGATAACATAATGAACCACTTTGGCACAGTCTCACTGACTACAGATATAGTCTAGTTCAATGTTTTCTACTTGGGGATTAATAGAGTAATGAAAGCAAAGAGGGAATGAGGGAGTAGAAATAATAGTAAATGGGTTGAGGTGAAGTTAGAGGAAAGATTAAGATATTCAATGAAATATAGGAGGAGAAAATCAGAGTAGAGGGATATAGCAAAGGAAAGGAATAGAAGGAAGAAAACTAAGTCCTAAATTCTAAGTAAGAAAGAGAGAAGAAAATTTAAACAAAAAAAGAAGAAGAAAATACACAGAAAAATAAAATATAGAACAATTATTGCCTATGAAGTAATAATACTAAAATTAAAAATACTAATATTGTACAGTAGAGAATTGGATAATCAATTTATACTCTGAATTAAGTATATACACAGTTAAGGAGGAAGCCTAGTGATCACTGTAGGCTGTGAATCCAGTTGTGAAGAGAAAAATGAGGAAGGAAAAAAAATAAACAGGATTGTAGGAAAATGAAAAAAAAAAGAAAACAAAAAGAAAAACAGAAAGAGAAAAGAGGTAACAAAATAAACATAATTTTAAAAATATAAAGAAGGGGAGAAAAAAATAAAAAGAAAATTTCAAAAAATAAAAATATATAAAAAATATAATTGAGGAAAAAGGAAAAAAAAGTATCTTCTATTTAATCTACTATGTCTGCTTTCTAGTTCCGTGATGGTGTCCTTGACATGCTTGTAGTGGTAAGTTTTCCCTGTTGCATGGTTGGTTTCTCAAATCAGCTTGTTTGGGTTGCAGACAAATAAATGTTCTGCTTTATAGGCTTTGGGACTTAGTCACCTTCTTCCCAGAGTAGAAAACACAATCTGCTTTTTTCTTTTCTTTTTCGTTTTGTTTTTTTTTGTGATGCCACGAGGAGGTGGATGGAGACTGAAGTTTGTTGATGCTGGACCTGAGTTTGGGGGTGGGGGGGTTTTGGCCTGATTGGAGTCAGTGGCTTTTCCAAAAGTAGGGAGCCCCTTCAGGCCACTAACGTGGACCCTCTCTCAGCTTTTATAGACTGTCCAGTTTTTACTTATTATTTTTAATGAATTTTAGTGAGATTCTTACAGATGGCTTAGGCGCTCTTTTGGCTGTTGTATGGATGAAATTCCTATGTTGCACAAATCAAAGAAAGGTTGGACAAATGGGATTGCATAAAGTTGCAGAGCTTCTGCATGGCAAAGGACATAGCTAGCAACATCAACAGAAAGCCTACAGATTGGGAGAAGATCTTCACTAGCCATACAATGGACAAGGGTCTCATATCTAAAATATACTTGGAACTCAAAAAATTAAATCCCCCAACAACAAATCCTCAAAGAAACAACTGCCCAATAAATAAGTGGGCAAAAGGCTTAAAGAGAAACTTCTCTGAAGAAGAAAGAAGGATGGTCAATAGACACATGAAAAATGTTCAACATCCCTAGCCATACAAGAAATGCAAATCAAAACAACATTGAGATACCACCTCACCCCAGATAGAACGGCAAAAATCAAGAACTCTAACAACAACAGATGCTGGAGTGGGTGTGGACAAAGGGAACCTTACTTCATTGTTGGTGGGAATGTAAACTTGTTCAAGCACTTTGTAAAGCAGTATGGAGGTTTCTCAAAAGACTTCCATAGAGCTCCCCTATGACCCAGCAATCGCACTTTTGGGCATTTACCCAAATGTTTACAAACAAGACCACACTAAAGCTACCAGCACAACTATGTTTATTGCAGCATTATTTACCATAGCTAAGAGATGGAACCAACCCAGATGCCCCTCAGTAGATGAATGGATCAAGAAAATGTGGTATATATACACAATGGAATTCTATGCCTCCATCAGAAAGAATGACATTGCCCCATTTGTTAGGAAATGGAAAGAGTTGGAAAAAATTATATTAAGTGAGGTAAGCCAAGCCCAAAGATACATAGGTCCCATGGTTTCCCTTATTTGCAATATCTAGTATATGTATGAGTCAAGCAGAAAAGGTCAGATAATGTGATGTTAAGAAAATGAACCCTTATATATGTATTTTAATGTTTTTTTCTTTCATGCATGTGTTTCTAATGCATTTATAAGATTATTTCTTTGTTGCCTTGTATGTCCCTCCCCCACAGTATAACCCCTGCTTTCACTATATTTGATGTCAGTTTAATTTGTGGAGGAGATGGGGAAAAACAAGTCGTTTAAGGATACAGGTGGACCTGTTGCAATAATGAGAAGTACAAGTTGTCATGTCCAAAACGAGCTTTACAACGTCGGTGGGGGGGGAGAGGGGAAGGATTGGGATTGGGTGGGGGAAGGGGAGGCTGGGAAGGGATGTGAAGGGTAAACAAAGGAGGGGGCTGCAATGCTTGGTAAGAAATGTATGCATTATCCTGCCCATGTAATTGTAACCCCTCTGTACAGTATGTTCACAAATAAAATAAAATTAAATTAAAAAAAAAGAAATTCCTATGTTGCCTTCAGTGGGCTGTGTCTGCCTCTCTGGGCTCACCAGACAGTAAAAGTTGTTCTGTCCTGGCCCTGTGAGGTATCCCCTCCTGCTGTACAGGGCAACCATCCCTTGGGCAGAACCGACTCTCCCAGGTCTGAGTCCTCACCCTGAAGAAAAATGGTGCCACCCACCATAGCTGCTTTTGTGTCTTGAGTTATCTGCTAGCTGCTGTGTCAGAATCTATGACCATATCCAATATGGCATTCTTCTCCAATGGCAGAGAGGGGACAGCTGCTTTCCCTGAGTTGTTCTGGGGGAAGGAATGGGGATACTCATGGTTTCCCTTGGCTCTTCGGATAGTCCTGATCTGCGCCCTGCAGTAGCTAGCAGGATGTGGAATTTCATTTCTGATCATCCAGACTCTGCTGGAAGTGGGTGTAGAGATGTGGCCCTTGGTCTCTGGCATGTTTGCTCCCGCTTTGTCTGGCCGATCCCAAAGTAGCTGCCAGTCTTCGTTAACTACTTGTGCTCAAATCTATCTTCTGGTGCAAGCCACCTGAATTTTTCCTCACTAGGCAGAATCTCTGTACTCACTGGCTCACTTAGTGTGATTTTCCCATAGTGAATTATTCCCTTAACAGGGAAAACTAGTTTCTTGGGGAGAGCTCACTTATAGCCCAGCTACATCTCTGCCATTTTCCTCTGGTCCTACTGCCCCTTACATTTTTGGTGTGTGCTGATAAGAAGCCAATGCTCAACAAGAAATGTACTATTTGCCTTACTCATGCAACTGTAACCCCTCTGCACAGCATCTTTACAATAAAATAATTTTTTTACATAAAGAATCCAATTCTAGTCCTTGAGTTTGTGAAGCATGTACTCTATCAACAAGCTACACAACTACCAGATGACTGGCTGTCCAGTGGCAATTTCAAGGGTCAACATGATTATTTCAAGTGCAAAAGTAGTAGAACATACTTCAACCAATTGCAATAAACTTTTCCAAGTCTTGTTTCATGACAACATAAGATTCATTAACTTTTGAAAACTGTGTAGGTATGAGGAATTTATTAAATGTGTTTCAAAGCTAACTTACTATATTTAGGACAGTGACATTTTGTAAGAGACTTTTTAGAATTGCTATGGAGAAGAATTGTGAACTGTAATCTTTTTACACTGGATGATTTTATTAATAAGGAGCAGAAAACATATTATTTTGTAAGGATTCTGCAGTTAAGTTATATTATTCATTTGTTATGAAATTCAAATGATAAATACATTTCAAATAAATTAAAAGTACTATATATTTTTTAATTTGAAAGGATTCAAGGATCATAGATCATCATAAGATATGATTAAATTCTACAAAAACAGCACTTTTACTGCTATATGGGAAATATAGTTTATTAATTAGGAATACAGAAATTAAAATCATAAAGTAAATGAATTATTAGAAGAGGTCAACATTTGAAAGTAGAATTATAAGGAAGGTATCAGCATTTTTCAACAACAAAAGACAGAATAAACTACTAAATGAATCCTAAATAAGTACAACTCTCAAAATCTTCTCTGATATAATTTTTAAATGTTTGATATAAAGATAAGTTTGTTGAAGTGTTATAAACATAAAGCAAAATTGACATCATTAAATAGACTTTAATAGATTAAATATTAAAGCCTTCTAAAATAAAATGTAATAAATAACAGTAATAACAGAAAGGTTATACATTACCTGAAAAATAAATTTCTCTTTTTTATTTTTCATTCTTCTTTTTTTTTCTTTAGTACTAAGATTTGAACTCAAGCTTTGTGTTTCCTTGGTTTGCTCTTTCAGATGACATATTTCCTGTTGAACTACCTCTCTTACTCTATATTTTTCCTGATTATTTTCTAGACAAAGTCATATGGACTTTTGCAAATTGAATCAATGATTTGAATTATAGTACTCTGACTCTCAGCCTCCTGAGTAACTAGGATAATAGCTGAGAGCTATTAGCACTCATATCTTCCCTCCTTTTACTGTAACTTCCTTCTGTGTACCATTATATGATCTTTGAATCTTTTTATGTTTTCTCAATTTATGTGTTAGTTCAATATTACTTGACAAACTAATATTATAAAAAATTGCATGTGGTGTATGGTGTGTTTGACATAAGTAAGCCATTAAGAAAAGATGTTCTCAATAGGATAAACTGTCAGTGCTTACATAATAATGCAATGACTCATTTCACAAAGCCCATTTTAATAGGTCTAGGCTGGGAGAATAATTGTCCAGAACATATTTTAATTCTAGTCCAGGTTTTAAATTAACTGCCTAATAGTTGATGAACCATTTCCAAAAGACACCAGTGAAATTTGCAGGCAGTGATTCAGATTTTTCTATGTATCCTCATAAAACAAAGAGCAAGGATTCCATGAAAAAAAGGCCCAACAACATAAACCACAAGAAAAGAAACCAACCTATGTCAAAGAGGATTCCCATACATTTAAAATATGGGCTGAAGTGACCAAATCAAAGCCATGCTTGATTGAGAATGGGTACTTCCAGTATGTCAGAATCTATGCCTTGAAAATCATGAGTTTCTACCAGAGATGTAACTGTTCTTCTGAGGTGTCCATAAATTCATATACCATAAGAATATGTCACAAGACATATTAAGTTACACAGCCTCAAATTAATATTGCTGCTTTTCTACTCTGGATCCACTCACAGATAAAACTTTAGGGTGTCCAATAATAAGGTTGACATTTCTATAAAACAACATGAGTTTTCCTTTTTCGGTCAGTAATGGGTGTCAATGGCTTACCATTTGCATTAGAGGAGAATTTCTTGGATTTTTCTTTTATTTTCTTTCTTTCCTTCCTTCCTTCCTTCCTTCCTTCCTTCCTCCCTTTCCTTTCTTTCTTTCTTTCTTTTCTTTTCTTTCTTTCTTTCTTTCTTCCTCCCTCTCTCTCTCTTTCCCTTCCTCCCTCCCTTCCTCCCTCCCTTCCTTCCTTCCTTCCTTCCTTCCTTCCTTCCTTCCTTCCTTCCTTCCTTTCTTTCTTTCTTTCTTTCT